>NC_138369.1:167825859-167832705 GCF_054177405.1 Leptonychotes weddellii | reverse complement strand
GATCCTGGAGTCCTGGGATCGAGCCCCACATCGGGCTCCCTGCTCAGTGGGGAGCCTACTTCTCCCTCTGCCTGCCGCTTCCCCTGCTTATGCTCTCTCTCTCACTCTGTCAGATAAATAAATAAAATATTAAAAAAAAAAAAAAAAAGAATGGTGGAGCAGGCAAAGGCACAGAGCCTGATTCCTCGGGGACACTCTTGGGTTACTGCATCAGCGCTGGACTGCCTATATTCAGGCTCCTTGTTGTGAGGAATCATAAGCCCCACACTTGTTTAAGCCACCATGGTTGGGTTTTCTGTTCCTCAAAGCTGAACGTATTCCTCATGGATACACTTTATTTGTATAACTGCCACTTCTGCTAGTGCCGAGCCCTAATTGCTGTACGATAGTCAACCAAACCTTGCGCACAGTTAGAGCGTGTCTCAACTCAGCCCTGACTGTGCAATCTAGACCAGCCTCCTCCAGGGTAATCAGCATCTAGAGCTGAGAGTTAGTCATTTAGTCCTTGAGAGAAAATTGGATTAATAACAACAACAAAAAAAAACAAAAAAAACACCTCTTGGCTACATACAGCCCATTGGCAACATAGAGACTTAAAACTATATCCAATACAGGGGCACCTAGGTGGCTCAGTCATTAAGCGTCTGCCTTCGGCTCAGGTCATGATCCCAGGGTCCTGGGATCAAGCCCCGCATCGGGCTCCCTGCTCCGCGGAAAGCCTGCTTCTCCCTCTCCCACTCCCCCTGCTTGTGTTCCCTCTCTTGCTGTGTCTCTGTCAAATAAATAAAAAAATCTTAAAAAAAAAAAACTGTATCCAATACAGCACACCATTGTTGGAAAAAAATGTGTAGATTGGATCAAAGTGGGACTGCTTTTTGGTGAGCTTAACTGAGGTGGCTTGACACGAGGTGACTGGGAAAATAAGGTTATGCTGTGAACTGGGAGAGGCGGGTCCCTCATTAGGTTTCATCAGACAAATTTGGGGTGGTTCTAGTCAAAGGTGTGAACAAACTGTAAGGCAGGAAAAAAAACAGGCCAAAACGACAGGTTGTTTAACTTTTGTGTATGATGTAATATAAAAATGAACAAATTATGTTGTGCATCATTCTTATTTTCAAGTACTTTCTTATCCATTATATAACTTTGCTACCGTATTAGTTATCGGTCTTCAAACTCCCTCTCCCTACTTTAGGCAGGGGTTTCTGCTTCTTGCTGGAGGCCGTTTGGAGGAATCAGTACCTCATCTTGTTGGCCTTTCCATGTGGCTGCTGGAGTATATCAGAGTGTGGCATTTGGCTTCCCCCAGAACGAGTGATCCAAGGCACAGAGTAAGAAGGAAACCATGATGCCTTTTAAGACTTAGTCTCAGAAGTCATATGCCAACACTTCTACCTTATTCTATTTGTTATGGACGAGTTATTAAATCCAGCTCATACTAAGGAGAGGGGCATTATAACCCACCTTTTGAAGAGAGCAGTATAAAACAATTTATGAACATATTTTGAAACTACCAAAGCTACCTAATAATATTACGACATTGTAGATGGAGGAGTTTTCCTATATCCCAAGAGCAATATTTTAACTCATTTGCAGATAGAAAGAATGTAGAGCTCTATTTGTTAGCTAGAAGAAAAATATAACCTCTTTTTTTAATAGAAGATTTTACAGAGTGGTTTTAGTTGGTGTTAAAGGAACATTGCGTGTTAGTATGAAACCCACATCTTGGTCTCTGGTGAAATGAAATTAAAATCAGAATAGATTTTCCTATTTTAGTATCCAAAGTCATGTTCGCTCTATCATCTATCTATCTATCTATCTATCTATCTATCTATCTATCCATCCATCTCTCCACCCCCTTTTAAAACAAGGAAAGAGGTTAAGCTGTCCCCATTTCAACTTTGTTTATACACAGAAAAAGAATTGCCTGGTTTTAACAAATGAATTTTATGAATGAACTCTATTCCTTAGCCAAGTTCTTACTTATATATATATATATATGGGTATTATCCCATCTTGATCATTCTAAAAGGTTGAAAGGAATTATCTGGGTATTCCTTAGCATTATTCTCATTTTTAAAATAATTATAAAATTCAAAAAATGGCTTGAAAAAACATTCTGGTAACTTACACTGTGCCAAGCACCAAGTACTAGTTGACATCTTTAAAATGTAACACAAACCTGAAAATGTGGGCCTAATCCTTTACAAATCCACATGCTAAACCCAATGGCAAAATAAAATCCAGTCACTCAGTACTAGCTTCAGTCACTTCAGCTATTCTGTTGATTTCTACTTCTTGTCTTTTGGTCCTTGGCTAGAATTTGTGGGACTTTTCCTTAGCTTTGGACTTTATAGTCCAAACTTGCTTCACCTTTAGATGGGTGATAACTTTAGACTTTGAAATTGTTTAAATTCTGTGTCTCAGTTTCCTTATGTGTAAAATGTGTAAAATGGTGATGAGAAAAATTTCTTATGATTGTTATAAATATTAAATGAAACAGCATATGCATATTACCCCCAGAAGATGTTCAGTGATCATTGTGTCCTCTCCCTAAACTCCTTGCAATCCCATTGTAGGCCTCACTCTCAGAATAAAATTTGAAATTTCCTTCTATTCCATTGTAAACTCCATCCAACGCCCTTTGCTTAATACCAGGTACATGGATTTTTCAAGTAGATGTCAACAGTGAGGAGCTTACATTGACAAGTACTACACATAATAAAAAATATCTTGTGCTATTATTCCAGATATTACCTAACTCCAAATGTGTATTTGGTTTGAGTTTAAACTCTGATCAGAGTTTCAAAAACGATGCCTATTATATACCTAATAGTGAAGGGCAGAAAGGGAGGAAGGTATAGACTGCTTCATAAACCATTTTCTTGATCCTAACTCTTTCTACCAAACTTCTTCTGAGTTTTGGATCATGTGTTGGGACTGAAGTTAGTGAACGATGGGGAGCACATCCACTATATATATAATATGTATACATACTATATATACATACCTGCACACAGATATTCATCTTTATATGTATTTTATGAAATGGTACTCAGTGTACCTTGTTAACTTGATGATTATTAAAATTGAGAAAATGGATCCTTTCTCCATTATTTTGGCACCTGTGTGGTTTTACTTTTGTTTTTTTAAGGAACGTTAACATCAATCTTGTCCTTTTCTTTTTCTAATGCTAAAGAGAGTAGCTTTTCATACTGGAGTCCATCTCACTGTCAAAGACTACTGCCCATGGAATGGTAGGAAACTTCTCTCCAAATAATACTACTTAACTGGTTTTTCTGTTTCCCAATAATTTCCCAATAATTATAGTACAGTAAGCATAATTTTCTATAGTTTGCCACATAGAAGTGTTTTTAGAGAACATAAAAGACTCGTCCTTATCGAGAAGCTTACTGACTTAAGCCTAAAGCAGTACCTCTAAAGAATGAGTTTTTATGTAAAAATGTTCTCCCAAATTTAGCAATTTCTCCTGAGATTAAGGAAAATTTTATAGTGTTAAAAAGTTTATCTCTGTATGCCAACTTTCTCTTACAATATTAAAATCCTCAGATCACCTTAACCACCTTCCTTTCCTTGTTGGGCCATTGCTAAACAGAAATTCAGGGAAAATACATGTTTTAGAAGGTATGGAAAATTTGCAGGACCCTCATGGACATCAGCACATCTTGAAGTGTTACAGACCTGAATCAACTGTAAGCCCTCTTTACAATTATTTTTCCAGAATTGCTTTTGGGACCACTGCTACCCAAATTATACAGATTTATTTGATTATTATTTCCTAAAATGTAATATAAACTTGCAGATTCTGTGGCAAATAACTACCTTCAGTAAATCTTGTTTCTTTATGTAGGTATGAATATGATCGTTTCAAGGTATCTCCATTCACAGCACTCTCTTCCCAACGATAATTAACATGTTAACATCTAAATTTAATAGTTTTCTTCTCAACAGTAGTTTTTTGCCTAAGGGATGATAGCTATTCTAGGTAGGAAGAGGTGATGAAAAGGTACTATTTAAATATTACTTCTATTTCCTGAAAACTACTGTACTCTGCCCTTGGTAGTACCATGCCTTCTAAAAAATAACTAGTTAAGTATCTCTGAAACAAATAATGCAATATATGTTAAGAAAAAAAAAAAAAAAGAAGAAAAAGAAGGTAGCAGGAGGGGAAGAATGAAGCAGGGGAAATCGGAGGGTAGACAAACCATGAGAGACGACGGACTCTGAAAAACAAACTGAGGGTTCTAGAGGGGAGGGGGGTGGGAGGATGGGTTAGCCTGGTGATGGGTATTGAGGAGGGCACATTCTGCATGGAGCACTGGGTGTTATGCACAAACAATGAATCATGGAACACTTCATCTAAAACTAATGATGTAATGTATGGGGATTAACATAAGAATAAAAAAAATAAATAAGTAAAGATTAAAAAAAAATAACTAGTTAAATATCAAAGAGCTGTAGGAAGGAAAAAAACAACAACAACTGAATCTTGATGAATACAAAGAGGACTTCCCAGATGAAAATAAAGCTAGGCATTTTGGAGGACTAAGAAATAACTTAATTAGAGACAGAATCAAGAGAACCAGATCAAGAGACCTGGAGCTACCACTATGCTCTTGGGCTACTAAATTCACATTTCTGTGCCTCAGTTTCCTTCTTTTGAAAGTAAGGTAGTGGACTAGATGAATACAAAAACTTGTTGAAGCTCTAATAATATGTGATCAGTAGTAGCTCATTCTCATTTTTTCCTTGATATTCTTCTGAAGTCCAAGAGTTGGATGTAAAGTAACAAAAGGAGATACTTATCTACTTTAATGTCCCTAAACTTGTTAGAGGAACAGTGAATTCCTGTGATTGAAGTACAGAGAGGCAAAGTGGCTCACTCAAGTTCACATGGCTAGTCACAAAGCAGAGCATCACAGTAAAGCAGCCCCGTGTCTGCAGACCAGGGCTGGTTCTATCAAACCAGGTGATTTTTTGTTTCTTTATTGTGCAGATTAAACTATAACTCCTAGGTACAAGGGTTGTATTCATGTAATTTCCTTACACCCATAGCTCATTGTATGCTAGGACTCTAGTAAAAATTAATTAATTTGTATGCTGACACTTAAATTTCCTACTGCACACATTTTTGGGTCAGCTAGAGGGTGTACCCAAAAAGAGAAATAGTCTAATGAACAGTTCTGGAAACTTCTTCCAAATTTCAGAACAGAGGATATTACACAGGAAGCAATCTCTGACTTGCATAATCCAGGCAGCTCCCAACTGACTTCACAGTGCCTCCACACTAAAAGACTGACCCCAACATATAGGTAAATAAGCAAAGAGCAGTCTTGGCTCCTCCCATACAGAAGTGAGGAAAGATGGCCATTAACTTCCTTGTGCCATGGAAAATAGAGCCTATGTGGCACATTATATTCCAAGACCAGAATTGTGAACACCAAAATCTGCTTGAGAGGAAGCAGAAGGAGCCAGAAACCTGTATTAGAACTTGAGTAGGTGATTTGTATTTATATAGTGATATAAGACTGTTACATAAAGGGCTTTGTTAGACATGCTAAATTACACTGTTCAAATGCCTCTTAATTCTCTAGGCAAGTACATTTCCCTTCCCCACATTACCTTATGCAATCTTCTCTCCTGTGAATAACCATCACATTTTATTTGTACTTCTCACATGACACGTATTAACCTTTTCCTCCAGATGTTTTTTTAAGATTTTATTTATTTACTTATTTACTTGAGAGAGCGAGTGAGCGAGAGAGAGCAACAGCGGGGAGGGGCAGAGGGAAAAGGAGAAAGACTCCCCGCTGAGCAGGGAGCTGGACTGGGGACTGATCCCAGGACCTTGAGTTCATGACCTGAGCCCAAGGCAGACACCCACGTGCCCCCCTCCAGATGTATTTTTTAAATTTTTTTTTAAGATTTTATTTATTTATTTGACAGAGAGACAGCAAGAACAGGAACACAAGCAGGGGGAGTGGCAGGCAGAGGGATGCGGGACTCGATCCCAGGACCCTGGGATCATGACCTGAGCTGAAGGCAGACGCTTAACAGACTGAGCCACCCAGGCATCTCTCTCCAGATGTATTTTTAACCAACTGTTCAGTTCACATATATTTATTGAGCATATTAGAGACCAAGTTTGAGATGTGTAAAAATAACTCTGGAGCCCCCAAAATCTCATACCTTCAATGGAGGGAACACGCACAGGGACAGACTACTGTTTGTTGATTTTTTTTAATTTAATCATTCATACTAAGCAATGAGTATCACAAAGCAGACAAAATCTTATTCTCCTTTGTAGCTCCCACAGAGTAGGTGCTCAGTAAATGTGTGTTGAATGAGTAAGTAAATATTTTATAAGTCTCTAGGAGAATATATTCTATTTCATTAATTCATTCAATTGCCTATTCATTCAGTGGCCTTTTTAAAAATCATGCTTAACAAGTGCACTACTGGGTATTTACCCCAAAGATAGAAATGTAGTGATCCAAAGGGGTACATGCATCCCGATGTTTATAGCAGCAATGTCCACAATAGCCAAACTATGGAAAAAGCCAAGATGTCCATCGACAGATGAATGGATAAAAGAAGATGTGTATACACACACACACACACACACACACACACACGATGGAATATTATGCAGCCATCAAAAGGAATGAAATCTTGCCATATGCAACGATGTGGATGGAACTGGAGGGTATTATGCTGAGCGAAATAAGTCAATCAGAGAAAGACATGTATCATATGATCTCACTGATATGAGGAATTCTTAATCTCAGGAAACAAACTGAGGGTTGCTGGAGTGGTGGGGGTGGGAGG
>NC_138369.1:167785875-167825759 GCF_054177405.1 Leptonychotes weddellii | reverse complement strand
TGGGTTAGCCTGGTGATGGGTATTAAAGAGGGCACGTACTGAATGGAGCACTGGGTGTTATACGCAAACAATGAATCATGGAACACTACATCAAAAACTAATGATGTAATGTATGGTGATTAACATAACATAATAAAAAAAATTAAAAAATTATGCTTAACCTTATTTTAAGTATTGGTCCAGTGTTTGTTTAATTTTAGTTTCTATTACTTAAAAAATAATAAATTTTATAATTACAATTATGTAATACCTAACATCAACATGGCACTTTTCAACCAATTATTTTTTCAATCAATTCATTTATATAAATGTATTATTTTCAAATTGTCTTTTTAGTTAGTTGTAGTTCCAAGAAAGCATTAAAATAATTCTCTGAAATGAGACTTGTTTGTTTTCATAGGTTGCATTGATTGATTTTAGTTCATAATTCTTTAGGTTTTATTACTGTCCATTGAGTTACTAAGTGTTAACTGATCATTGTGACCTTACAGATTATCTTTTTAGAGTATGTTTTAAGTCATAAATAAAGAGTAGTTCCTTTTATATAGAAGAGAATGTATATACAGCTTTGGGGTTTTAATAATCTCAGCATTTAAAGCAAATTATTTTTGGTTTTACCATGAAAATAACTTTCCTCATTTTTATCCAGTCTCTAGGTATTTTTTTCAAGTGGCTAGGAAAAATTCACAGTGGAAAAACTTAGGTACTTACGTTCTGCTTGGTAGAAATAAATTTGATTATAAAAACCTGTATTCTAAACATATTTTTAAATTATAGAATTTCTGCTAATTATAGGAGTAAAATATGTTCATTGTAGAAAACTTGGGGGGTGCCTGGGTGGCTCAGTCGTTAAGTGTCTGCCTTCGGCTCAGGTCATGATCCTGGGGTCCTGGGATCGAGCCCCGCATCGGGCTCCCTGCTCTGCAGGAAGCCTGCTTCTCCCTCTCCCACTCCCCCTGCTTGTGTTCCCTCTCTTGCTGTGTCTCTCTCTGTCAAATAAATAAATAAAAAACCTTTAAAAAAAAAAAAAACTTGGAAAATGCAGGGTATTTAAAGAGGTGGGGAAAGCCACTTAAAGTGGTGTTTGTACTTTTTATACAAATTTACATACTGATTTTTCACTTAATAGTGTATTGTGAGCATTTAAAAGAAATCATTTCTAAAGCCTAAAATTGGTAAATCTTTAGTAATTAAGTGAAGAGTCAGAAGACTTGGAAGCTCGGAAAAATTGTCAATGCAAAATACATGAAACTATCTGAGGTTTCATTTCAGGGAGTTCATTACAGGCTTTCTTTAAAATAAACCAAGATATTAATTTTAAAAGATCTCTATTTCCCCTGTTGAAGAAATTATGTGAAATAGACATCAACTGATCAGGCTTTTTCTATTTGAATACTTGTTAAACAAGAGGTCATGAGAGAGGAACAGTTTTCTAAATCAGAAGAACGAAAAAAGAACAAAGGGAAATTATTTTACTTCATGCGAAGTTTATCATGTTACTTTCCAACTTCCTTTTCATTAATGGGATAAAGGGTACACAATTCAGACAGTTAGGTGATCTGGATTTAGTTTCCATAAGCCTAAGTTTCTCCTGCGTGAAAGGAAGGGATACTATTGGAAAAAATTTAAATTCCCTTGTAGTGAAATATATGTGGGAAAGAAGATATGTGTGTGTGTTTAAAGAGGTGTTTAATATATATATATTTTCATGTATTACATCTGTATATGAATAAATAATATATAAGAAAAATATGGGGCGCCTGGGTGGCTCAGTTGGTTAAGCGACTGCCTTCGGCTCAGGTCATGATCCTGGAGTCCCGGGATCGAGTCCCGCATCGGGCTCCCTGCTCAGCAGGGGGTCTGCTTCTCTCTCTGACCCTCCTCTCTCTCATGCTCTCTCTCTGTCTCTCTCAATAAAAAAAAAAAAAAAAAAAAAACACTTAAAAAAAAAAAAAGAAAAAGAAAAGGTATCTATATATTCATATATCTCCATATATTCATATATATCTATATGAAAGAGGAAATATATATATATTTTATATATATATGAAAGAGAATAGACCTATAAATCGGAGAGTGTCTTCCTGATACTTATCCTCTATTGGGGAAACATATTTAATAATCAAAACCCTGGATTTGATTGGTCTTAATTTGGCTGTCAATTCTAGATAATTAGTAATTATGCTGGCTTCTAAATAAAAATCTTGTGAGAAAGGACACTGGATTAAAAGTCAGAATACTTGATTCTCATCCTTGCTCTATTATTAATGAATTATCTTTCTCTGGATAAGCCACTTAGCTTCTCTGGTTTTTCTCATTTTTTAAATAGGCTGGTAGACTAGATGTCCAATAAGTTCCATCCCAGCTCATAAAATATGGTTGTAGGACTATTCCAGTTCAATAATTTATTGATGCTAGTTTCTAAAAATTATTCTATCATCCTAATAGTCAAGCAAAATGTCAGAAAGTGAGGTATTTAACATTTCTAACAAAATTTTTACATTATTTAAGGAATGTGAGCAAAATAAAGATATGCACATTTATATATGAAAGATATAGTATATACATAGTAAAATATACATATGAAAAATATTTAATTTATATTCACATATAATTGCCATTTTATAGGAGAAAAATTTAAACTAAATACAAAAATTTTCTTATCTCTTTCTCTCAGTCTCAATCCCTAATTGTTTTTCACATCATTACATTTTAAAGAAATAGATTTTACCAAATCAAGTCCTCATCCATTTATTCATTCATTCATTTTGTATCATTACTTCAACTAATTCATAGAGTACCAACTATCAACAATGTTACAGGTACTAAGGATACTTCATGGTACCTATATGGAAGGTTATAGTTTCTGCCTTCCTTCAGTTTAGAGTCTATGGGGAAGGAAGACATTTAACCAATGATGACACAAAAATATAAATCTGAAATTGTGGTGAAAGCCAAGAAGGTAAAAGAATAGGGACCTAATTTGGACTTGGGAGTCAGGAAAGATCTCTCTGAAAAATGACGTTTAGGAGGAAGCTGCAGGGGTGAGTAGGAATTAACCAGTCCAGGTGAATGAGAATATGCATTCCAGGCAGAGAAAGCAGCATACATAAAAACATTCAGAAAACAAAGTGCTTTGGAGATTGGGAATCTAAAAGTCTTCACCTTGTGAGTGTGAAGGGAGTCTGGAGACCTAGGTCTTACAGACCCAGTCAAGTATTTGGGATTTTATTTAAAGAACACTGGGCAGTTTTGCAGTAATTTAAGCAAGATAGTAATATCATCAGATTTACATCTTTCAAAGAGAACTCTAACATTATATTGTGAATCAACTGAAGAAAGGCAAAAGTAAAAAAACAAAACAAAACAGAGACTTGGCAGTAGTTTCAATGAGAGAAGATTAAACGAGGGTGGTAACAATGGAAATAGTGAAAAAGAAACAGGTTCAAGATACATTTTGGAGGACAGACCAAACTCAATAATGGAATAGACCAAATTCAGTAATGGAATAAATATAAGTAAACAAAGGAGAGGTAAGTGGCAAAGGTGATAATCTGATTTATGGAATGTGCATGAGGGTGGATGAAGATGGCATTCATTGAGTGGAAGAGGAATTTAAGCATTTAGTTTTGAGAGAAAAGGAGTTATCAGAATATAGGAGTTAGAGAAAGAACAGCCGGAAAGGGTGAAAGGAAAACCAGAAAATATGTGTCACAGAGGCCAAGAAAATAAATTGTTTCCTGCAGATCATCATGGTCAGTATTGCTGCATATCAAGCAATAATGGAGCCTGAAAATAGTTCATCTAAATGGAATAGTAGAGGCAAAAGCTGATTGACAAGTACATGAGGGGAGTTGAAAGGATGAGAAATTAGAGGAATTAAAGGAAGCATACACAGTTAACTTTTCTGAGAAGCATGCCCGGGAAAGGGAACAGAAGAGTGGTAAATAAAATATGGTGAATTAAAGATGGATAAGATCAGAACATATTTTGAATGCTTTTGGGAAAAGCCATTTAAAAAGTAAGATGATCAAAATTCAATAAAGAGGGAAGAAGAATGTTAGAACAAATACATGTTCCTCACCTTGTTCTACAAAAGCCTCCTTGAGGGTCCCTCATCAGGTGTCTGGCTGATCTTACAATGCTCTTCCCTCTGTTCTCTTCCTTGGGCATACTAAGAATTCTTCCAGGACCTTCAGCTTTGGAACCTTTGCACAAGCCCTACCTTCACAGGAATTCTCTTCCCCCTGCTAGTTGCTGGGCTGACCCTTCTCTGTTATCCAGGTCTTAGTTCTGGAAATGACCTCCCTGACCATCCACTGAATTCAAAGCCATCTCCAAATCTTCACATCCGGTTCCTTCTTATAATTCAGGCTCAGCTTCAGTATCCTTAGTGAAACCACCCCCGACCATCACCCAGTGTAAGTTAGTAATCCTCCCCCATCCACACTCAGTCATGCTGTTAACTGTTAGCATAGCAGATATCACATTTTCTTGTTTATGTATCTGTTTATATGTTTATGGTATATCACTTCCCTCTAGAATGTAGACCGTATGAAAGCAGGGGTCTCATTTTACTTGTTCAATGCCATATCCTCAGAATGTGTGACAGTGCCTGGCATACAGTAGGGTGCTCAATAGAAGTTCATGTATTGGTTGGATGGTGAGTTCAATTTATGAGTCTGTCTTCTTAGAAAACATCTAGAAATTAAAAGGCACATTATTATAAGTTTTAATCAAATTCAGCACAAATATACAGGTAACAGATTAGGGGACTATAGTGAATAACATTATAATTTTGAAAATATTATAAAGGATTTCTTTTTAATAGATAATCTTAATGATTCTATTATCTCATCATAATATCTACTCTAACTTTCATCTCTCAGTTATGTACTACCTAATAGCAAGAGGTTTTTTGGAAGTACTTTGCTATTAGAAAGTAGTCAGTCTAGGGTGCCTGGGTGGCTCAGTCAGTTAAGTGCCTACCTTTGGCTCAGGCCATGATCCTAGAGTCCTGGGATAGAGTCCCACAGCAGGCTCCCTGCTGAGTGGGGAGCCTGCTTCTTCCTCTCCCTCTGCCTCCTCCCCATTCATCCTCTTTCTCTCTCAAATAAATAAATAAAATTAAAAAAAAAAAAAGAAAATAGTCTAGTGTAAAAAATTTACTATGGATAATCCATTTGGTGGATAAAACCTATGTATGAACTCAAGAGTGTATTTATATTCAGCAAACATTTATCAAGCCATGTACTATCCTAGACATAATGGGATTAAAAAATGAATAAAATGCAATAGATTGATCTCTATTAACTCAAAGATCTGTGAGTGATTAGAGATACAAAAGTTAATGAGACTGTTCTTTGAAAAGACTATAATACAGTTTGAACAAAGTAATGAGAGGTCCATTTGTTTTAACACCTCTGGGCCATGAGCTCTCACTTATATGAATTTAGACACCATACAAATGCTTTCATTCCTCTTAGGGGCAAATCATTAATACAAAATTCAGTTACCCTGGTATATAACACCTTTCCCCATATCAAGTGAATGTCATTTTCACAAAGAAGGGGGAGGGAGAAGGCTATTTTTGATGCCAGGGTTTCAGTGGAGCAATTAAGCATTGGCTGTAATAGGAGGAGGTTGCCATATGAAAAGAAGTACAACAAAGAGAATTATCGTGCTCAATGGTTGTGCAATGTCAGCTTATTATTTCTGGAAGGGCCTTAAGATTAGAAAATGACTCTTCTTGAGTTACAGGGCCTGTAAAGCCAAGTAACTCAGAAAATACTGAAAAGGAATACAGGAGAAAATAATACAAAAATAAATAGCAATAGAAATTGTGTTGAGCTGAGCATGACCTTTGGAAAGAGAGGGAAGATTTTTGCATATCTAAGAAAATCTCATCACAGGCCTCCCTGAAAGATTAAAATGATTTCAATATTTTCCCATTTATTTAATGCAAACAGGTATGGCTTGCTCTGACAAAACGTCACATTTCCTACTCAGGTGCTATTATGCAGAGACAGAACAAGTTTATATGGGTTGCTCAAAGTCATTCTTAGAGACCAAGAATAAGTGCTGAAAATAATGATTGGAAATGTTTGTGTGCCAGAGATCTTTTTCTCGCAAACATTTCTTTGGGCTTATTTCGTCTCAAAGGATTGGAAAGCATTATTAGCAATATATCTCATTCAAACAATAATGAGGAAACAGGTCATTCACCTTTTGAAAACTGCAGTATCTATTTAGATGTCATTTATCAGCTGTTCAATGGAAAGATTGAGGCAAAAGCAGAGGGAGGAATATTTCTGCATCCAGAGATTTCTGGATGAAAAAGAAGTATTCCTCTATATATTACTTCATATCTAGTTAACAGCACAGAATACAACTACTTTACCAATTTTAAATTTAGCACATAAAGTATGAATTTCCAAAATATTTTGAAATTGTTATGAGAAAGCTATCCTAAATACAGTAAGTAAAAGCAGTATAAATACAGATTTGCTAACATTAAACTAGAGGGAAGCGTTTCCGTATCTTTCAAAGAAATTTCGAGTCATTAAGCAGTATTAATTCTTCTATCCAAATTTTTTGCTATAATAAACCAGTGACACTTACATACTAACTAAAGCATAATACAGAATGCCATGGCTCTTCTGTTTTGTTTTTTTGCTCAGTGTCTAGCTTCTAAAAAGCAAAAGGCTATATAAAGAAAAGTGTATTATTTGAAAACAGAAATAAAATGCTGTTTTATCAGAAATTTCCACAAGGAAAAATGAAGAAAATCTGATTTTTGCTTTTTTGTGTGTGCATGCCTTCAGTCTGTTCCCACACTTGCAAGTAGCAACTTTAAACCTCTTGTTCCTTCTTTGTTACCCTGCAAAGACCTTGTTTCTTTCCACTATTTCACAGTGAGCACGAGCAACTCATTTATAGATGGTTCCAGATTCAATCCATTTTGCTGCATGTTGAAATTTAAAAAAAAAAAGGTAAAAAACACCCTGCTTTAGTATGACTGGCCGGTTGTAATATATTTTACACGTCTGAGACCAAAAAATGGTCTGTTTTCAAGTTATTGCTTAAAATTGTCCCAGGCTATGGGTTTTAAGGTCACATTATGAATTTTTCCACATTTATGATTTCGACACATTTTATATTTAGCCTTTTGTGAAGAAGAATTTGTCTTTACCTTGAGCTGTGTTTGTGCTAGGCTGTTAAATCAGGTGGTGACCCAGTGGAATCAATGGGGATGTTAAAGAGACTACAGCAAAAGGTCCAGACCAAGAAAGCCAGGGTGCCAAGTCTGAAGGAGATGAGACCTACATTCATAAATCTCCGTAAGTCAGCAGTCAAAATGCTGCTAAAAGTTCTTTGAGAAAGAACTGGGGTAGCGTATATGAAATGAAGGCCATTTTGATAAGGCTGTAAAATAATCATTAAACGTTGAGGGTTTTTAAATTACCAATTTATTTGTGAAACAGATATCCTTAACCTATTCCTGAATTTTCCTTTATATACCCCATATCTCCTTCCCTTCAAGACCAGACTCAGGGATAGAGTGGGAGAAAGAGATAGTCAGATCAGCACTGTCCACTATCCCCATTCTTTGGCCATGGAAAGCAGTATCTTTCAATTTTGATGTGCAACTTAGACGTTCATTTATTTATTCACAATTACATGCTATTGATCATAATCTTTCATTTACACCAGTTAAACATTTGAACTGAAAGAGATTCAATGATACGGTACAATTTACTATGGGTAATACATATTTCTAATTTCTGTAACTGTTTTATATATTACCAGAAATTTCATGAGACCCTTCACCACATGTAAATGTATGTCTCACTAATCAACTTCGTAGTATTAAAGATACACCTTCTTTTTGTTGTTTTCTCAGTCTTGATCGTCCTTTTCGAAAATATTTCACTGTGACAAATACTGTATGCATAATGTCTTTATAGATTGATACCAGAAAAAAATTAGAATCAATAGGATTTCAGCCCATGTACACTGAGATTTCATTTTCTTATGAAACGGGAATATTTCATCTACTTCCTTATGATGCTGTCTATACACATTACCTCAAAAAATTAAAAAAAAACATTAAGAATATAAGCATACCATATCATGTCTATATGATGTGGGGAATTTTTTTAATTTAAAATTGTAATTTTTCTGAATCTTTCAGTATACTATTTGCATGTGGCTTTCAGTCATTGTAGTCAAACTGAATTTAATCATTATATACAGCTTCAAAATATTTTAGGTAAACTTATCTTTACAAAACAAAGCATTTACTATACAAAAGATCACTCTTTAAAGAATTGCAGTTATAAATTATTTTGTTAAATTAAATGACTTCCCGTTTTATGCTGTGGTGTTCACTCATTTCTACTATAGAAAAGGAAATACAATATTCATAATTTCTACATGTGCAAAAGTATTAGACAGACTTACTTATTTTTCTTTGTCATTCAGAAGATGAAGATGAAACGTTGATTTCCTGTATAAAATTAGCCAAATCCCAAGAAAAGAAAATTAGTACTGTTAGCACAAAAGGAAAGGAAGAAATGAAGATTGGATTGGATTCTATTTCGGCATCACTGGCTAGATCCAGCACTGCAACTGGTTGCAACTTGGCCGACATATTATCCCACAGTGAAGGTGAAGTTCAGATGTGGAACAGCTGGAAGACTTTTCCAGAAAACCCTCTCTGGACATGTGCTGATTTCCAAATTGCCCAAATTGGACCCTGGAACAACTGTTCTCGCTGCACTCACCACCCACCACTTAAGCCTTCTTATACAGATTCGGATCTCCCACACTCTTGGGTAAGTTTGTAAGCTAAAGCAATGTATCATCTCATCTGGATGTTTTAACGAAAGTGCTCATCAGTCAAATTTATCAGTATCAGGAAAGTTACTAGAACTAGAGTTGTCTTTCCAAAAACCAATGTAGCTCTTGTGACTTTTGCTATCATGTTACTATTGTGTATATACCTCGTGTTCAAATAAACTACTGCACAGTATTTTTTAGAGAATTTTTTTTTTTTTTTTTTTTAGTTGAGGGAAGACTTTGGATATTCATTCAGATCAAGATGTGGATTGAATTGTCTAAATCACTGCGGTGGTCATGAAGTTTCACTGACAAATAATAGCTAATTTAAATAAGCGTTTTCCATGTGCCTGCCATTCTTCTACGTACTTTATTATTTTATTTAAATCTCACAACAACCCTGTAAGGTAGGGAAAGTTATTCTAATACTGATTTCCCCATTTTATGATTGAGAAAAATGAGGCACAAAAAAGTTAGCAACAGGTACAATATCACAGAGCTAACAAAAAGTGGAGCCAAGATCTAGAACCTAGACAGTCTTATGCTAAGGATCCTGCTTTTAGCTAATATATTGTAGTGTTTCCCATACACTAAAGTAGGCCCTAAGGCAATATGGTGCAAGAGAAAGAGTATGGACTCTGGAGTTACACAAAATTGGGTTTGGATCCAAGCTCTGCTACTTGTTTGGCTTGGGCAAATGATTAAACCTTTCAACTTAATTTTCCCAATTATAAAATGGAAATAGTAATATTAAATTCATGAGGTAATTGAGAAACCGAAACTAAATAACACAAATATCCTAGGACTTAAGAGTAATTTTTTTTCACCTTGATTGTAGGTTACTTAAGGCATGTGTTTTGTACCTTCATTTCTCTACAGTTCATGGTCATTTGTACTTGTAGTGAATAAATGAAACAACTTTGTGTTTCTAGGATCCCTACTCTATACCATTTTGCTCTAAGAATCCGTCTCTCACTAGACAGATGCTATATTTCATGGTGCATTAGAGCTCTCTGAAGAGGCTTGGAGTCCTTTTCACCTTTCAAGACTTGTGTATTAAGTTAGGTCTTTGCAGACTAGAGCTAAAGTAATCTGTGTTCAAAGTACCACATTAAATATTACAGGTGTCTAGCAGCAGACTTGGAACTGATAAAACTGTCCAACATCAATTATTTTTAGGAACGTCTCTGCCACTTCCTTAGCTTCATCTTCTCTTTTGGGGCCACTGGACTTAGTGGCCTTCTTCCTGGAGTACTTTCTTAGAGAGCAGCTGGTAATATAATTAGGAACTACTTCTGAAGACTCCTCTTGACAGCTTCAGAATCAGGATCAAGAATAATGACTACTTGGCAAGTAGTAAAGCTGGTGTATAAGAATCTAAATTCACATATTTAGAGCTTCTTTTAAGAGTAAAATCTGGAATCCTTAACTTGGCAGTCCTGGATTTTAGCAATCTGACCTCAACCTAACTGTTCAGCATTGTCTACAACTTCTTCCTTGTGTATTTCCTGTGCTGGACTGCCAAACTGGAATGATTTGCTTATTCCTAATGACTATCTTGTACTTTCCTGCCTCTCTATCTTTGTGTTTACGTATTGGCCTCCACCTAGCATGTTATTCTCGCCTTTAACCATTAGCCTAGCCCTTAAGACTCAGATTACTTTGTTGTCCTTTAGAAAGACTTCCTGGACCATGCCAGATTGAAGTAATCACTCCTTCCTTTGAAATTCTAGAGAACTTAAAGGCATTATTCTTCCATTATATATTTATCAAATTCATATTGGCGTCACTGTGGATCAGTTTGCAATATTGGGCACTGGGGCACATACACTGCCCCTGTCTTCACAGAGCTCACCGTACTCTACCTTACAGTGGAATTAGTTGAGCATTTGTTTATTTGCTATAGGTAATTTATCTTTGTATCCTCCATAGTCCCTAAAATATGATGGGTCCTCGATTAATATTTGAGTGGCATTTGCTAACTAAATGAATGGAGCTTGAGAAACCAATGGATTTTGTTTCCATAGACCTACATAAAATATTTGTCCCCATTCTTCTGTTCTTATATTAATCCAGTTACACATAAACTCAGTTATTGTCTATGTGTATCTGTGAATGTGTGTCTAGATTTAATTATATATACACAGTAATGTTTTTCTTTTGGTGGTGGTTTTGTCTGTTTTAGTACATAACTAAATGATTAAGTAAATGAGTTTTATCTGCAGAAGGTCAAACATAGCTACAGAATACTCAGAATTTCAGATGATAATGTTCAGCATTTGTGACAGGAAAACCTCACTGGATTTGGAGAGAGAGTTCAAGAACATGCTAGAGTTAAATTGGTTTGGTAACCTTAATGAGACCACTTACACTCAGGGATTTGAGACACAGAATGAAAGAAGTTGGATGAGTGCAAATTATTATTTTTATATTCTACACATATATTCTATAATAATACCAAGTGAAAAATACCCACTTTCATTTTAGCATAGCTGGTATTTTTTTCTGTAGTAATTGCAGGGTTATTATTTGGGTTATACTTTAACTTTCATTCTATAGAAGGTACAGAAGGCAAATGGTGTTGAGGGAAAAGTTGTGCTTCTGAAATGAGTGTTACCTACCATCAATGACAGGTAGTCAGAGGTGACATTTTTGCAATTTTAAAGGGTAAAAGTGTGACCAGATTTTTTTTTTTAAATCTACCAACATATGCAGATATGCTGGAGCTGAGCCAAAACCCCACATTTCAGGGAAAATGAAACCAGTCCACAAAGACACTAGTTTCTCCTTGACTTGAGAAATTTCAGCAACAGTAGATTCCAGTGTCTTTGATCCTGTTATCAAAGCAGAGGTTTTTTTTGTTTGTTTGTTTGTTTGTTTTTAAAGATTTTATTTATTTATTCATGAGAGACAGAGAGAGAGAGAGGCAGAGGGAGAAGCAGGCTCCCAAGGAACAGAGAGCCCGACGCGGGACTCGATCCCAGGACCCTGGGATCATGACCTGAGCCGAAGGCAGATGCTTAACCATCTGAGCCACCCAGGCGCCCTCAAAGCAGAGTTTTCAGAGGGCCTGAAATTGACGTGTCTTCCAGAAAGTTCCAGAAAGTGATAATCCCACGGCAGGCTCATACTCTCAATGCTGGTTCTGATAGAACTGGGTTTAACGCCAACTCTGACATCACCAGCACAGTGAGCTTAGGCAAACTCCTCACCCTCTTTAACCCACTAATTCCAATTCTGGACATTGCTATCAGACCCTGCTCATCCCCCGTCTTCTGAGTGACTCTTTCTGTACTGAAAACACCCATCTGTAAAACAAGGTTATCGACATCTACCATGTGGGGCTGTTGGGAAGGTGGAAGGAAATGGTGCCAGGACTCAGGTGATACTCAGGTTCACTCAGGTGAAACAAAGAATCCAGAGGCTTGCGCTGGGCTTGGAAAGAAGCAGTATTTTAGTCAGTGGAAATACCATAAACAAACTGAAATCAGACAGGGAATGTATTATTTGTGAAGGGCTTTTCACAGAAGTCAACAGGAGGAGGATGAGACACCCACAGATCTTTAATGTGCAGTTTAGTTGTTTGCAAGGTCTATGGGATCTGGAGTGTGGGGGACGATAAGTGATTATGGAATTGATACAAACTGAGAAAGGTAAAGACCAGATTTATGCAAGTGTATACTCCACAAGAGAAGTGTACAAGGAAAAACTACTTAAGAATGCAGGGTTTTTTCCCATATCTGAGGTGAGTGGTGTAGAGAGGGGATTTCAGATGCATTTAAGAAAGGTAATAGTGGAGGTAACCAAAAATAATATTTGAAGCCAAGTGTTTACAATCACTTTACAAGAAGAGTGATTGAAGGGTACTTACGATGAAGCTCGGCATGCTAAGAGCTTGAAACATCTTAACAAAAGAGGAAAGTGAGTCAGAAGAGGCTTGGTTGGGAAGAAGGGCAAGAAAGAATAAAATACATGTGTTGCAAAGGAGATGAGACCTTCCCTTAGTATAATGTTATGATAATAGCAAACATACTTTTCACAACCTGGGATAATTTTTCAGATTTATAAGAAGGATAAACAACTTCTTTTTTTTGTAATATAAAGAAATGGAAGTAATCTTGACATGAAAAGGAGGAGCAAATATCCATTTCTCCCTTTTATGTCTAAAATATTTTATAAAAATAGTGCCATACATTTAAAAAGTGATAATAGCAAAAGCTCTTTCAGGAAGAAGAAAAGTCAAAGGCCTGAAATAACAGAACAGAGACCCAAGTACAGGATAATTCAAATACAATGTGGATAGAAAAGTAATAATGAGAATTGGATAAAAATCAAAGAAAAACAAGTGAGGTTTATATACAGAATCTCAAGGTGAGAAAATAAACAGAGCTCTACTGAAAGCATCTTCAAGTACATGAGAAGAGGATGAGAAGAGTGGAGAAGAGTGGAGCGCTAAGGTCTTGTTGGCATAGTATGTGAACTACTGCACAACTGCCCCAGAAGAGAAAGCATGGCTAATGGAAGATTTCTCTAGGGAACTGTTTCAGTGAGAGGAACAGGATGTGTACTGAAGCTCACCAAGAAATAAAGGAACAAAATATTTTACAATTAACCTTTCGATTCAAATGGGGAATAGTGAACCCTCTAATTACTGACATGGGGAAATGCTCCGGGGACCACAGACCCACTGCTGAATGGTATAGGAGTTTTTATACTGACCAAGAAAACTACTGATCTGTGGGAAAGAAGTGACCAAAGCAGGATCAGCTGTTTGGGGGCCTCTTCTACTTTCTGTTCTCCACCTTGGCAATCTGTCGCAGTGTCTCCGACCCTGGTCTGCTTTCTTCAATCAACATGACATTGTCATTACCAGATTAATCTACCAGATTAATTTACTTGACTAATCTACCTGTTTAATGATTCCAAAGCTCAAATCTAATGTTACTGCTCCCCTCACAAGCCTTTAAATATATCCCCAACACCGACAGGGTCAAATGCAAACTCATTCACCTAATCTGCCCTCTTCACTAGATCCCCACAAGTCTCTTTCACAGACACACTCTGCCGTCGGCAAGGTGATACCAAACACAGTGATTTTTCTCCATCTTCATAGCTCTGTTTATACTGTTTCCTCACTTAGTCCTTCCTTTCTTCCCTATCTATATGATGAATAGTATGGAAGTTTAAAAGTGTAGATGGATAAGTAAGAATCCATGATGTACACTTTGAAGAAAAAAAAAAAATATATATATGTATATAAATATATAAAAAAGAATGAAGATTCAGAGGACCAGTAAAAAGAGAGTAAGAAAACATATGGTTTAGAAAGAAAGGACGTGTTAATTTCATAGATTCCACCATATTCTTTGTACATTAGTGATGTTAGACTCCTACCAAAAAGCCTTTGTGGTCCCACTGAATAAGATATTCTAAGAAGACTGCTCACATATCCACCCAAAGGGAGGCAGGCTATGAACCATCCATGCATAATTTCTCATAGTTTCATGCCCTTGTGTTCAACTCTGACAGCAAAAACCATTTGTTAGAACAGCTTTAAACTTTTATCGGCTGACACTGGAATTATGGGAGTATGGAAAGAGAACATGGATTCAATGAATAGATTTGGACAACTTGTGAAAAGGCAGAGTAAATGATAATCTAGACTGAGAAAATCAAAAGGAAAAACAGAAAAATGTGATACAAAAATACCAAAAGATAATCTATAATTTACTACATGCTGCCCTGAAATAGATGAACTTGAGAATTGAGATTCTAAAAATAATTTTAAAAACCTAAATGAACAAGAATGAATAATGAATTATGAATATTTTACATGGAAAATTTTAACTAAACCAGTATGCTTGGTGGAAGGAGAATTAACATTTACCCAAGAGAAGAGTCTGAAAAATAGGAGATGCTGCAACAGCTTACTGATTCTTTCATTCCTTCATTCATCCACTCATTCACTTGTGAGCAAATTCATGTTAAGTGCCTCCCGAGCCACTTAGTGTATGAATGTACAAGCTTAGAAGTGTGTACGTGAGAGGATGGCCAACCTACTGTTTCATATTTATAATGAGAGTTTATGGGTTAAGAGGACAAATCAAAAAGGAAGGGAATAATCACAATCCTTGGTATAAAAATCCACTAGGATGGCAAACACATTGAAGACAAAAGTCATATTTTGAGTGTGTAGTATGGTATGTTGGAGGCCATATTACTCATCAAAGGAGCACAGGTTGAGGCCAGGAGCATCACATGGGAGTTCAACTCTGTCACTTACTAGAATCACTGTGGGTCAGTTTGCTTAATCTCCAGTCTTCTGCCCCCTCATCTTTAGAATGAAGGAGAGCTATCTATTAATTTTAAGATCTTATTTTATTTTTGTTTTTACGTTCAATGTTTGGGGCTATGAGGACACACTGAGAGTAATGAATTCTATGTACAAAAAGGTTAGTGCATAAAGATTTCCTCTCAGCTTTGTCAAAGCAGCTCTTTTTTCACTCTTCAGATGACCATTGGTGACCTTATTTCTATCATTTTTTTTCCTAAGCTATTTTAGGTTCGGGTTTGTTTTCTTTTCCCTAACTGTACTTCCTCTGTCCCAGCTACTTCCTCTCTCTCTCTCTCATGTTCTGAACCAGAAACTGTGGATGTGAATATAGACTTCACTTGGGATACAGCCAAGTTCTCCTGGCCATGCAAACTTCTTCATGAACCAAAATGTCCACATTTCCATTCTCAGAAGCTAAGAAGGCTTCTGCCATTCACAAAGAACATTTTGAATGTCATTTCAGAGGACTGAATTTTGCTTTGAAAAATGGGTGAGTGAAGTTGAAGTAAGATTGTAAAGAGGGGAGCAGAAGAGCAGGGGCTATGCAGGGTAAAGGAGTGCTGGGTTGGAATGAGACACCCTCTTTTGCCACCACTCCTCACCACATACACACACATACCCTTGGTGCCACCCTGAGTGGTTCATACCTTTGAGATCTTGTTCTGACCAGGCAGGCACATCGAAATAATGATGATCATGGCTTCCATTGACTTAGCACTTGACCGTGTTTCAGGTGCTTTTATATATGCGATCTTTGTATCATGATTCATTAAGGTGGTGTTATTGCCCCCATTTTTATGATAAAAATCTGAAGCTAAAGAGGTTGAATAATTCATGCAATGTAATAGTACGTGGCAGAGCTGGATTTTTAAGCTCACATCTATAACAGTCCAAAGTTTTCCTGCAAAGATCACGGCTTTGTAAGGTTTGAGACTAGGCTGGTAACTTATCTATGCTTTGCTCATTTGTAAAAACGAAGACATTAGTTCCTACCTCACAGTGTAAAATGAAATGATCCATGTGAAAGTGTCAATTCAAGGTAGGGGCTTAATAGCTTAATAACTAGAGTCCCTGCCTTCAAGGTACAATATAACTTTTCTCATATTTTATCTTATACTAGTTCTGTGAATTAGGCAAAAATTGCTGCCATTTTACACATGGAGTAATTGAGGCACAAGAAAGATTGAGGGACCTGTGGTCCCGCAGCAGATGATGGCAGATACTGAACATCAGCCTCCTAACTCTTAGTCCAGACTTTTCCTATCAGTAAGTTGTCTTTTTGTTTTTTTGTTTTGTTTTGTTTTTCAAAAGAAAGATAAACAGTACAGGGTAGAAATTCCATGTGTGTTGGAGCCAAATAAGCCTGGTCTTGAACTGTGTGACTAAGCCAATTGATTTCTCTGAGTTTCAGTTTCTTATCTATTAAATAGACATAATGAAGATTTCTATGTGGAGTTCTTGTGAGAATTAGATGTAAAGTGTTTCACTGTACCTGATACCCAGTTGGAACTTAATGAAGAAGAGCTACTATTTTTAGTGACAATTATTACTATTTAATTATAATGTACAGTTATGTGTTTATAATTATTTATCCTTCACTCAATGAACACAGCATAATGTCTAGGGTATCAAGTATTGTCCTGGGCTGTGGGGTCACAAAGATGGCTAAGACACCTACTTGGCATTAGGGTCTCACCATCAGTAAATCTGTGATATCATATCATATGTGATAATGTTGTATTAAATGTACATACTAGCTTTCACTTATCTTTAAGATTTTTTTTTTTACTTAGTTTGCCCAATTTTCCCCCTGGAGATAAGAAAGCCAGAACTGCTTAGTTCAAATGTACACAGTATGGGTGGGTGAAATTCTGCTTTTAGCTTCCTGGGGCTGCCATAGTGACTGCACCATGCCGACAAAAAGAAGATGTGGGGATGCCTGGGTGGCTCAGTCAATTAAGCGTCTGACTTTGGCTCAGGTCATGATCTCAGGGTCCTGGGACTTAGTCCCACATCCTCGGGCTCCTCAATCAATGGGACTCTGCTTGTCCCTCTGCCCCACCCCCAACCCCCCACTCATACTCTCTCTCTCTCAAATAAATAAATAAAATCTTAAAAAAAAAAAAAAAAAGGTGGGGCTGGGGATGTATGTGCTGTGCTTACCATTACCCTTTTCTGACTTCCCAAATTATCACCATATTAACAGCATGTTACTTACATAAAGTTATTTTAGCTTTTAAAGGCTCCTTTCATATATTTATCATAGCCATATCACACATGCATTTCATGATATTTTATTTCAGATTCAGAATATAACTCTCAGGCATAACTCACCTTTTTAAGAAGAGAATGAAAAATGAAGGAAAAGAAATTCATGTTCCCTCTCCTTCCTAGGGAGTTGTAAAGCAACTGCTTGAACTCACTCTAAAAACCCATATGAATATTCAGTGTAAGATCTTTATGCATCTCGTGGTTCCTAGCTATTAAATACAACTGTACTGATAAATAGTTGGATTAGAAATATGGCCTTATTGCAGCTCACCTGAAACCCAACCCAAACTGAAGCCCACATCTCATTCACAGAAAGGGATTTTTAGCCAGGATACAAAATGGAGTAAGTTCAAGAAGTCATTTATTAATTCCCTGAACACGTTGTTGTGGAATATTTACATTAAGGAGGATAAAATGTCAAGTGGAAGCAGGCACTGTGAACCTCATAGTCCAATGAAAGACAAACATAGAAATAATCACACGAATAAACACGGAATGAAAGCTTTGATAAGGACTATGAGAGCTCTGCAGGTCAGTGAAGGCCTATAATAAACAAATTTGATCTAGTCAAGGAGTCAGGAAAAACTTATAGGGGTAATGATGATTGAACCCAAATCTGATGAAAGCAGTGGGAGTTAGTGAGCCAAAGCTAAGGAGGATGCGACATCGGTCAGGATGGCTGGGGCAGAGCAAGGAGATATGGTACAAGGTAAGTCTGGGGAAGGAGTCACACCACTATGGCTTAACTGCTTCTCCTAAGTTTTGTGTTTTGTGCCCAAAAAGCAGTGGGAAGCTATACAAGAAGTCTTTTAAGCCAGTGGCTTGGGGTTGTTTTTGTTGTTTGTTTGTTCCTTCTTTGTTGAAGGTGTGAGATATGTGCTGAAGCTTGTATTCTGAAAAGATCCCTCTCCATAGTGATGGGACTAGACTGGGGGCAGAAACAGGTGCAAGATGATGGTGACTTGAACTGTGGTGGTAGAAAGAAGAGATGAATAAAAAGCTCTCGGGCTCGTAGACTTATGTCCCCAACGTACACCTTTCTCCAAACGAAAGACATGTCAGTTTTGAAAGTCATCTTTTACGATGCAAACCGAAAAGCCCTGTTCACTTTAGGACACATGGCCACAGATGACAGCAGAGAAGCAACACAATGAGATGACCGCGCATCCCAAATCTGTCCTGTAATTTTTAAAACTCAGAAGCTCAGAGCCACCATGGTGACTTAATGGAATCATTACCAATGGATAAGGAAATGTCATCCATTTGCTTCCCCTGATTCCACTTGGACATAGGCCATTGTTTCTACAAAGAGTGGCTTGGAGCCATGCAAGGTTTCAAGGGAAATTGGCCTTTCATGGGGCCATACGAATAGATAATGCATATTGCCCCCATAAAATCTCTAATGAATATTAAGGGTGGCTTTCATTTGTGGTGATTGAAAGGAACTCATGAATTCTCTCTCTAGGATGCGGGAATTTTCTCCTCCCTGTGGAGAGATTTAATGGATCTGCGGCATTCTGAATGATTTGGCAAGAAATCAGAGGGACCTGCGCAGTCACCCACAAAGGGCACTTAGCTTCTTGAATGTGATAGTCACCACCACAAAATATTTTCTGTAAGAACCCAGAGTGATTGATGCAACCCACCGTAAGTCATGACAAGGTGTCAACTGAAAAACTGGAAAAAGAAGTGGTTAAAGACACCGCAGCTTTAAAAACAAATTTGACTTTTAGAGAAGGGTTATTTCCTTTTAGAAAAAAAGGTAGACCTGCCACCTGCAAGAAATTTAGATTAGTTGTTTGTGGCAAGAGCCATCATATTTTGAGGCCACTGTGAGCTCCTACTGCTCTCTGTATGGAGTAGATTAAACTGTTCCCACACAATGATAAATACATCGCAAAGAGCCATAACAAGAACACAGTAAGTTGTAGCACTTAATGGTACAACTTCCAGTTAGAACAATATTCTTAGGGTTTCTTTGGCCAGTTCCCATTTTATGTGTGCTATTTGTTGATAAGTTAATTTTTTACATTTGCAGAAATCAATATCTTTCAAAGCTTTATAGGACTGGGGAAGAGAATTAGAGGTATGAGTTCCAGAGAGTTTTGTTAGCTGTGTGGCCCTGGGTTAACAGAACACATTCTGAAAAGTGCAAAAATAATCTATTAAAAAAAGCAGGTGAGGATTAAGATTAAAAATACCATCAGCTCTAAATTTTCCGTACGTGTGGAAGGAAAATAGGGAAAAATGCCCGAGGCAGCAATGACCCGAGAGGCATTCAGATTTTACTACGGAATGTGGCAGATGATCTGTTTTTAGAGAAAGTAACTTTTTAATGCTTTTTAATGCTAGACTTTCAATACTTGAAGTAAAAAGAGTTCTGGGTAATTTTGTTTTGTTGGAATAGTATATTTCCTTGTGAGATGAATCAAGGATCTTGCTTTTTCATCCCGTGAAATTAGATACTCTGTAGAAAGTTAACCCAAATGGGGGCGCCTGGGTGGCTCAGTCGGTTAAGCTCTGCCTTCGGCTCGGGTCATGATCCCAGGGTCCTGGGATCGAGCCCCACATCGGGCTCCCTGCTCAGCGGGGAGCCTGCTTCTCCCTCTCCCTCTGCCTGCCTCTCTGCGTACTTGTTCTCTCTATCTCTCTGTCAAATAAATAAATAAAATCTTTAAAAAAAAAAAAAAAAGAAAGAAAGTTAACCCAAATGCCCTTCATCCTACTTATATGAAGAAATTGTTACTATGATTTAAGACACCGATTCCTTTTTGATGCTGGCTAGCAAAGCTTGGCTCAGTGGGGAAGTTTTTCTAAGTGTAGACTTTGTTCTCAATTAGGCTTCCCTTGGGTAGGAAGATTCTGGGTTGGAGGACAAATCGATGGTATAGGCTGTAATTTCCTTAGCTGTAAAATAAATGGATAAGACTAGGTAACCACTAAGATCTCTTTCAGGGATAAATATTTATGAATCAACTTTGTGAAGGAATAAATAGCTGTTGAGGATTATATTAAGTCATCATCTTGGGGATGGGACTTAATTCCCATGAAAATATTCCTAAACTTAGAGCCTTATATTTTGAAAGGTAAAATGGTAAAAACCTATCACCCAATTTTAAATAACTAGGCAATGTGTGGTGGTCTAACTTGGGTGTTTTGTCATTGCACACTTACTAGAACTCAATGCTGTTTGGATCTGAAAGGTTGATATAGCTTCATTTATGAGAGGGACTTAGGGAGCTCATTCTAGATGAGAATCAGAGGCCTTGGGAAACTGAAGGTTTGAAGGAGAGAAATGACATTGGACGAAAGAAGTGCAGCACATCTGATGATTCCAAATAAAATATGTTTCACAATTTTGCTAGAATATTATGTCCTAAAACTGTATTTCTCAATGTGTGGTTCCATGAACCAAGGGCATCAGAATCACTGAAGGCATTTGTTACTAAGGTCTACCTATGCCAGACTTACTGAATTAGAATTTCTAGGATGGACATTCTTTAATAAGCTCCACAGGTGATAGTTTTATGCTCACCAAAGTTTGAGAATCACCTCTGAATAGAAGAAAACAATTCATGATTCCCTGATTTTCCATTTAATCTTCACCCAACCAAAAGTCTTTTTGATAGATAGATAGATGATAGGTAGGTAGGTAGGTAGGTAGATAGATAGATAGATAGATAGATAGATAGATAGATAGATAGATAGATAAATAGATAGACAATCTCACTTAATTTAGTAAGACAAAAACCCTGTAAAGTAGATAATTCAATTTTCCAAAAGAGACAGTAGGGCTCTGAGGATTGAGGAATTTGCCCAAGCTCTGTTCCAGAGCCAAGCTGGGAGTTCAATCAAAGTCTTCTGAATCCTATTCCTATAAAATTGTTACATCACCTTAAGGACCTCATGCTCAGAACACAGCAAAGGAATGCACTAGGCAGCCCTTGGGAACTCTCAGTACTCAAAGCCCATGTGATCAGCCTACTTGAAAGTGTACAGAGCCTCTAATGGATGCACCTGATAAATCCCCAGAGGTAGTTCAGTGCTTTCCAAACTGACTTGGTGAAAACTCCCATCAGAGAGTGTTTGGGGCTTTTGATAAATCACAGAGCAGAAAAATCCCCAGATAAAGGATAACAAACCACCAGGCCACTTACCCTATATCTTCCAGATTTTATAAAATACTTCTGAATGTAAATAACTCTTTGATTATGATATAATTTTCTTTAGTAACTGTAATGGAATCCGATTTTCTTAATTAGATCATAGTTCTGTTCTTTCAAGCTTAACATCCAAGATGGATTAAAAAGCCACATTTTTGCAACTTTCTTCAAATTATGGGTAACTCTTTTCTATGCTGCCATTTTCCAACCCTCTTTTCTGCCAACTCCTCCTTAGTATGGATGTTTTAGTGGGTTGCCTTCTTATGGTTCTAGTGCTCATGGAACTCTCTCCCAACACTTCTGTATGACCTAAAGCCCCTGACACAACATTCTATCCAATCACTGAGGAACAAAAGTCCCCTGTCAGAGGATTAAAGAAAATGTCCAGTATTGTTAAGTATGCAACCCACTTATTTTAGTATTTCCAATATCATTTGGTCATGACTCTAAATCCTAAGATGTTTGAACCAAGCTGATGGGTTTGGAAGGGATCTCAAGGTGGTGTGTGCATGTGTATCTGAGTGTGTGTTTCTTTGCATCAAATAACATCAGCATAACTCAAAAAGAAACATGTGAAAAAGGTTTCATTTGATTCACTATGGCCAACCCCTTCTGTCTTTATCGTTATTCTAAACCAGTAAATTGTCAGAGGCATTATATGGTGGTAGTCATATATGATGCAATAGGGTTTTTCTTTTTTCTTTTTTTAATGTTCCTTTAAATGTCAGAATAGGTTGTGGGAAATGAAAATCACTGGTGTTAAATGGTAACAAAACTGATGATTTTGAAATATTTATGTTAAAAGGCTTTTTGAAATTGAGTACTTAGCTTCTGTAATGTGCTTTTCCTGACAGTCTGCAACCGTTGGATATCTTTATTCACCACAATTAGTAAATTTGATGGCTTTATTTATTGTGCATTAATTCAGTTCTGATAAAAGTGGAGAAAAGTCTCCCTTGACTAAAATACAATTGAATTTAAATTCAACCAAAGAACCGCAGTGCAAATGTGGTTACTGCCAATGAGTTGTCAACCAAAGCAACAGTATGGACTTTGTATCTGAAAAAATTGTTAGAAAGGTGAGGTTACAGCTTTATCAGTAACAAAAACAGGACTAATTTAAAAAGTCAGTCTCTATATATGAAATTGGAAGTGAATAAATTATGGTATGTCCCTGTTCTTTCCATTGTCTAGACATATGCCCTGCTCCCCACCCCACTGACAAGGAGACATAGTACCATGGCTTGCCTTTTGAAATTAAACATAGCAGCCCATTACCAATATTTATTAAACCCCTACTATCTACTGAATGTTTTTGCAATTTTAGTGTGGCTAGCCTTGTACTTAGAAGTTTTGTAGCATGGTATAAGGGGAACGCATTAGACTTTAGCAGAAGGAACCCTGAGGTTAAATTTGGAATCCATGGCATACACAGTCACATTACTGTCTGATCCCTAGTTGCTTCTTCTGCATGGTGGGGAAAACAGAGCCCTCCTCCCAGACTTATTGCTAAGATGGTAAGAGATATTTTATATGAAGGTGCTCAGCTCTCTGCCTGGCATAAATGGTGACCCAAAACCCCAAGAACTGATGTTAAAAGGAAACATGTATTTTGGAAAGCTGCATCTCAACACCAGTGTGGCAATTATAGATCCAGGTGTAAATGGAGCATTTTGTTGAGCTCTTTGACTTCCTTTTGAACTTTAATACTGTCTCTGAACCTCTCAGTATGGCTGCTAGTGTGCATGTTAACATTATCAATAGAGCATCAATAGTTGAAGATACTTTCCATACATCTTGAAGACCTCTGTATGATACACACAAAGCAAAATGTGTTTTCTTCTTAGCTTTACATGTTTCATTGCACATCCCTTCTGTTTTTCTCCCCTTCACCTCTGCTCAATTTCAATAACTTCTCCAGTTGCATCTCCATCCCTTCGAAGCCTGCATACTATCTGGTAAGTTTGTGCTTGCTACAACTTCTCCTCTCAGGTTGGTTTTGAGTTTACCCTCCTCTGCCTTCAATTTCCTTCTCTAACCGCTCCTGAATAATACTCCATTGGGGTCTTAGGAGGAAGTAGTAGTGTAGTGAGGCTTTGGAAAAAAATTACGACATAAAAAGTGGGGAAAGGAAAGAGACCAAAAGAAGGGGTAGAGGACAAAGGTGAGGAGGTGGCCCATGCTCTAGTTATAAAACCAAGGTTTATATGCACAGCTGACTGCTAAAGAAATGAGTGGTGCTGCTTTTGGCTTGCAATTTTCTCCCTTAATTCCCTTTGAACTTTATTCTGTATAAAGGATTTGCTCTGTGGGACAGTGGACCCAGACAGGCCTGGGTTCAGTCCTTGTTAGCTTTTTAACTGTAGGTGAGTTCGCTGTTTTGTGCTTCAGTTTCCTCTTTGTAAATGAGGAGATGATAATACTCCATACAGTTGTTCAGAAGATTAAATGAGTTGCAGTGATCTATAGCTGGATATCAGTAAATGTTACTCAATTGCATGGGCTCAGAACTAGCCATCTCTTTCCTTCTGAAGTCCAGATAATATATGCAAATCAAACTTTTTTTTAAATGGAGACATTCTCGGGCGCCTGGGTGGCTCAGTTGGTTAAGCGACTGCCTTCGGCTCAGGTCATGATCCTGGAGTCTCAGGATCGAGTCCCGCATCGGGCTTCCTGCTCAGCAGGGAGTCTGCTTCTCCTTCTGACCCTCCCCCCTCTCATGTGCTCTCTCTTTCTCATTCTCTCTCAAATAAATAAATAAAATCTTTAAAAAAAATAAAAATAAATGGAGACATTCTCCCATGCTAGGCACACAGTAAGTACTAAAAAATTGTGTTTGGAGAACGGAGTGGAAAAATGAATGAATGCCAGTGGGTCGCGTATCTAACACAGTCACCCCATGTAGACATATAGGGTATTTGGGGTTTACTTCCGTTACCGTTCTTCATTGTGCCTGTACCATTGTTCGGTCTTCCCCTATTTGGGTATTGTGACCACCACTGATACTGACAGAGTTATCAGGTACAGAGACAGGACGCCCCTTTATCCATATCCACGTGCACAGCCCCTCCCAAATATCCTAGAGCCAGTCTTTCCTTGGAGAAAATGTGTTTTGCGGGATGAGAAATCATCACACAATACTGATTAAGGCTTCCAACCTCTAAAAAGCTATTTTTGTAGGAATCACTAAGTACAGAACCCCCTGTTGTTTGTGTACCCAGCACTTGTCACTGTGGAAGAAGGTCACGTGACAACAGCAGGCCCTACGTGTGCATCGCGACGAAGGGGCTCGGGCTCTCAGTCAGTGTTGCCCTTAGCTAGCTCTGCTTCCTTCAGTCAATCCTCACCATTCTCTCTGAGCCTTAACTTTCCCAAAGGAATATCAGAATTTTATATCTCAGTGTTCAAGACGTCTGAATACTAAAATCGTGTACACAAGTTTTTCCATGTTTATTTAGGAAGAGTCTTAATTTAACAATCTCATGATTTTTAAACTCATTATACTATATACTTCATGCGTAAAACAAGGGTAAGTCATGTTAAAGGACTCCTTCAATACAATACAATCTGAAACATATACTTTACATGTTTGGTTATGTTATAAAACTAATATATATTCTTTAAGTAAGCTCCATGTCCAACGTGGGTCTTAAACTCAAAAACCCCAAGATCAAGAGTCGCATGCTCTACCAACTGAGCCAGCCAGGTGCCCCCAAATTAATATTTCTGTAACATCAGTTATGATATTCAGTAAGTGGAAGTTATTGAGACATGTTTTATATTCACTAAATTATTTACTCATATATGCAAGTACAACACGCTGTGTCTCAGGAGGTTATGATGAAATGGCAGAATGTGATTCAGAATGCCTTAACAGTGGCTTCTTGCTCTCTAGTGAATTCTATCACTTTAGTAAAGATATATCACTTGTAAAGTGTGTGTGTGTGCATTTATGTTGCTTAAAATACTGAAAACATACTCAAGTCTTCTGTATTTGTAACAGGATCTATTTAAACCATTTAAGATCAGAAACAGCTAGAGGGTATATAGCCTTACAAGTGTCAGAGGTTTGGATGCCACCTACTCCAATTAAAAAGTCATTTGCTTGCATCAGAGCTGCCAATTATCATCACAATTCATGATATTTCTAGGAAATATACCTAACAGAAATACCAGCTCTACTCCAGCATCCCTACTATTGATCTTAGTGACAGTATGTGTCTTAACAAGTTTTTTACTTGCCTAGGAATAGACATTTCAAAATACAGATATAAATTAGTTTCTCCAATTAAGATAAAGATCAAAGAAAACCATTCTGGGAACTCAAATGGCTTGCTACTGGAAAATTAATTCTATTCATTTCATGGTTATGAGATTTTCAACTGAATTATGTTTTTTTATCAATATCAAAATATCAATATTGAAATCATTTGAAGTGTCTGTATCATAGTATGAGTACTGTCATTTTTCATTGTGACCTTCCCGTCACTAAACAAGGGAGTCTGGAAGGATTGAATTTCAAAGTGTGCCCCTTTCTTTATCCAGGTAACATTATATAGACAGGAGAGCTCTACTATAACATTTTGAGTCAAACTAAGAGAAGGAGAAGAGTGATCTTTTCTCCATCCTTTTTGTTTATTTCATAGACGAGGAGATCCTAAGTATAGTGGTCAATGAGCTTTGGAAATTTTGCAAATTCTCTCCATTCCCCATCTCCAGTCTAAGCTCCACATTTCAGCGAGAGCCTTCTGTCTCACACACACATCTGGTCATGTCACGCTCTTGTTTTGGCAATCAGTTCTTCAGTAATTCCCATCCCATACAAATGTGTGCTCCCATTATATTCAAATCTATACTCTTTAGTATAGTGCATTGGTTTCCTAGGGCTGCCATAAAGTAGCACTAACTGAGGTGGCTGTCTCACTGTTTTCTGGAGGTTAGAAGCCCCAAATCAAAGTGTTGGCAGGGCCATACTGTCCCTAAGCTTTTACAAAAGGATTCTTCCTTGACTTCCAGCTCCTCATAGCCCCAGGTGTCCCTAGCTTGTGGTAGAATAACTCCAATTTCTGCCATCTTCACATGGACAGCCTCTCTCTGTATGTTTCTCCTTAGTTTTCCCTCTGTGCATGCATGTGTCCAATTTCCCTCATTTTTTAAGGACACTGGTCATATTGATTTAAGAGCTCACCTACTCCAGTTTTCAACTGCAGCAACCCCATTTCCAAATAAGGTCACATTTCGAAGTACCAGGGGTTAGGATTAAACATAGCTTTGGGGCGGGGCGGGGGGGGATGATACAATTCAACCCATAACACATGACCTCCAAACCATTCATGGCCTGCCTTTAAACCATCTGGCAGCCCCATCATCTGCCTTTCTCTTTGTTTACCATACACACTTGCTATAAAAATTACTCCCACTTCCACACCACAACAAATATATACTCTTCTCATTGCTAGAATGTTCTTTTTCCTTGTCTGCCCAGCAAATTCCCCATTGGCTCAATATTACCTCAAACATTGCTTTCTTAGTGAATTATTTCCCTACTTCTCCAGACAAATTAGCAATTGTCTATTTTTTCCACACATTGCAACCTGGATTGATACAGACTGTGTTACATTGGATTCTCATTGTGTCTTGGTCTGCCTGTCTTCTTAGTAAAGTCTTGAAAGGCAGTGCCCATGCCTTTCCATCTCTGGACACCTGGCAGAATGCCAAGCCCACAGGAGACATTCAATAAATACTTATTAAACAAATAAGAGGGGCTGTCCTCCACATCTTGGAGCACAAAAATGATAAGAGAAGCCCAGAAGCAACATTTTATGCCTATGGGGGATTCAAATCCCACTCAGTCTTCTCTCTGTCTACCTACTAGAGGGATTATGCCAAGTTCTCCTCACCAGTGCAAGAGGAAGTCATAGGAAATGCCTTGACACATGTTAAGGGTTTCCAAGCTGGTGGCCAGAGCTGCAGTGACTTAAAGACCAGCGACAGATGTCACAGTTTCTAGACTGGTGCCTTCTCGAGGTGGTACTGTGTAGTTTCCGTTCACCTACTGATTGCCAGAAGAGGAGCTGACCTTTGCTGGTACAAAGAAGTTGGCTTTGCATGTGAACCATATGACATACTTACCAACTGCACAAAGAACTAGAAACAAAATCCATGTTTTTCCCCTAAATATATTATCATGTAAAGGAAGTTTCTTTTCTCTTTTAAAGAAGAAGTGTTAGTTTTCCAAAGAACCATCTCCACAGGATGAGTTGATAAGTTTAAGTCAAGCACTTAATATTCAGAGAATTATAGGGCCAGGATTTTAGTGGAGATGAGACCAATATAATTTCTTTCAATAGCTTGTAAGGAGGTATTTCATTTCAATGAATGTTTTGCAGGAAAGCTCACGGGCTCAATTAAAAGTCCTAGAATCAGGGGCTGACTTGGGAGAAGAGGAAATTCAAATAATCAGTTTCCCATATGCATAAAATCAGGATAAGCACTTCATAGGAAAGCTGTTAGGGTAAAATAATTTATGTTAAAAGGTGCTCAAGCCTTGGAAAAGAATGTTATATAAATCAATAATATATCATTATCATCATTAGGAGGTATGTTGACATATCTTATGCATTTCTCCATAAAGGAGAAGGTATTTTATGAAGTGGTTTGTAGTCTGTATGCTGCGAAATTTTTGCAAGATGTTTTTCTGATAATGTCTAATTAAACATTTATTCTGCCTGCCACAATCCCTCTTGGTTTTTAGGAGTATGCATTCTGATATTTTGATCCTGATACTTGTTAGTCCAAAGGAGATGGCCCCTAATGGGGGCAAACCTATAGAGTTTAGTGTGTTCACCCATTCAACAAATGCTTCCGAAGCCTCTCTCTGTGCCAGGCTCTATGCGAGTGCCAGCAATAAGCCTGGCCTCTGCGTTCTAGGTAAGCAAAGCAAGCAAACAGACTGAATGGTGTCCAAGCACAGCGAAAAGACCAACATGACCAGGTCGGAGAAAAGAGGAGAGCGGCACAGAGAGGCAAAGGCCAGAGATGTTGAGGGGAACATTCCCATGTTCCGGTCATGGGAAAGAGCGTGGAGTTTGTTTGAAGTGCATTTGCAAATCCACAGTTAAATGCTTATCCCCAAAGGTAAGTGAAAGTAGAACTGAATTCCCCTGTAGAAATTTCCCCTACTTGGTGGCAGAGGGTAAGTAGCATATTCAAATATCACTAGAGCATGTGACAATGAGAGAACATCAGGTTAAACTAGCAAGGACATCATGTGCAGGCTTTGGAAATCAGAGGCTTGAACAGGTTACCAAGAAGTTGGGTCACACTGTGACCACATCCCAGAATGAGAGTGGGGCTTGAATCCCTAGCGATTTCATGTTTTTCTACCTTTGTGTCTGAAGGAGAAAGAATGAAACTAGCATTTGTTAAGACCTTCTCTGTGTGAGGAATTTTATAGATGTTTTCTGATTTAAACTCAACTCTTAAGAAGAAATATTTCCCCCTTTTACCAAGGAGGAAATTGAAACTTTGAAAGGTCAGATGTTGGTCCCCAGTTATATAGCTTGTCTGAATTCAGACCTACATCAGTCCTCCAAAGCACACATGTTCTCCTCACACCACAGGACCTCTAAGGATGGGCAGCATGAGGAAAAGCAGACCCCAAGGCAGGCTTGCTCAACAGAGGACTAGTCACCAGAATGTATAACTGCTGTAGGGGCCACTTTCGGTGGTTAGAATCCTGTGCCCTTGAAAAGAAATAGGGAATCCAATATTCTCTCCAACTAGCTATTAATTTTCAGTTAGTCAGTTTTCTTGGGCTGCTGGGCGCAAATGTTAACATGGTTCTTTGGTTCACCGTACTACAGATCAACAAAGAAAACCAGACTTTCATTTCTCAAAAGTATAGGAGAAAAGTTATGGAAAATTTTCTTGCTAGAAAGGAGAATAGAATTGAGTTGTGAGTAACATACTTGTAGAGTCCTGGAAATGACCACCTGATTTTTCCCTTCCCAGAAATGACAAATACAGATGCTTTAAAATTAGAATGCAGGGGGTGTTTCTGAAGAGCTGCGCCTCACTGTGGCTTCACACTTTATGTGGAAACCTTACTTTGTGTGTGTTTGGTCAGGGAGGATAATGTGTATTTATTTACAATGTACCTGATCTCCTAAGAGGCTCTTCCATTACCCTTTTTATTAAGAGAAAAAGAAGGAAGTCCATCCAAATGAACATATACATGTTATTTATACATTCATACCACATGCAGACATATACACACATGTATATGTGCATATGCATGTGATGTGTGTATGTGTATATATATGGCACTATGAAATTTGATTTTGCTATGGTAAACATTTTTACTTTAAATACATCCGCCACCATCATAGTCTATTTATTTCTTTTGTAATTAAACTAATATGTAATTAAAGTGTGTCTAATTGCATATTAGTTTAATCATAATTAAACTAATTATACTGTAGCCAAAGTTGAGGGAAGGAAGATCCCATAAAGGATTTTGATTCTTTAAATAGATAGGGTATTAGGGGCGCCTGGGTGGCTCAGTCGTTAAGCGTCTGCCTTCGGCTCAGGTCATGATCCCAGGGTCCTGGGATCGAGCCCCGCATCGGGTTCCCTGCTCGGCCAGGAGCCTGCTTCTCCCTCTCCCACTCCCCCTGCTTGTGTTCCCTCTCTAGCTGTCTCTCTCTCTCTCTGTCAAATAAATAAAAAATAAAATCTTTAAAAAAAAAATAGGGTATTAAACTGAGAGATACTACACTTGATCTTAGCCAAAAGGCCGAGAAGCGATAGGGTATACAATTACTGTCTCCCATAGCTTTACAGTTTTAGTGCAGTTTCAAATGGTAAGGTATGAAAAACAGTCTGGTCACTCTTGAATCTGCTGTAGATTTTTTTGATGAGTGAAGGTAGAAAGATAATAGAAATGATTTTGTTGTTCCAGTTTAAGAATACCTTTTCTGAGGAAAGGAACTCATATATATCTCTTCAGCAATATTTTATTAATTGCATTTTTCTTCAGTAGGTAAAGACAGGAAATCATGGTCTATTGATCAGAACAGTCTCCCTTCCTCCGTGCTTCTGGGGAAAGAAGTATGAATTAAGCAGGGGATTTTATTTTATTTTATTTTATTTTTGGTTTGCTGGGGTTTTTTTTATTTTAATTTTTTATTGTTATGTTAATCACCATACATTACATCACTAGTTTTTGATGTAGTGTTCCATGATTCATTGTTTGCATATAACCCCCAGTGCTCCATGCAGTACGTGCCCTCTTTAATACCCATCACCAGGCTAACCCATCCTCCCACCCCTCTTCCCTCTAGAACCTGAGACGATGGACTCTGAAAAGCAGGGATTTTAATAGTACATGTAAAGTATTTTTTACATGTGCTCAGATAAAAATTAACTAGAAAACACTTCTGTGCAGAGTTAGTTCAATCTGTTTGGTCAATATTGTACTATGGACAGAATTTCCTTTCAGCCTAATGACGTATGATCCAGGTGACACTGAATTATTTTCTTAGCTGAAAAATTACTTTGAAGACTTTTAATGAAATGTTAAGTTTTTTATTGTTGTTTTTATTATCTATAAAGAATTAAAAGGCAAAATATTTCACAAGACTGTGCTCATGAAGAGCATCTGCAAATGTCTACAGAGCACAAATACCTAAATGTGAGAATGGACTTGCCCTGGAAAAGCTTTGTGTTTGTGGCTGGGCTTCTTCCTACATGTCATGCCAACAGCCATGTCCTACGTCAATCTTAAAAATTATAAGGTAGGAGGGGTAGTGACAGGGATCAGTTTTGTGTGAGTGTGTACTTAGATGTATGTTCCCTATAATTAGGAGCTTAGCAAAATAAGATAAAGAGACACAAATATTTTAAAGGACAGAATGAAAGAGAGTCAGAGGTGATACAAATATGAAGAAACAGTTGGCGAAACTAGTGCTTAAATATAGTATATATATATATTACCTGCACACATTTACCAAAAAGATGAAAACCCACACCAACAAGAACACTCGGTAAAAGGAGGTGAGGGAGAGCTGCCAGCTAGCGTTAGGAACAGTGGAAGGTGAAGGAAGGACTAGAGCCAGTGGCAGCCTCAGCATCTTCAGCAAAGCATGTGCAGTGCAGCGAGGCAGTGTGCACTGAAGACCTCCTGAGCTGCAGCATTCAAAAGCTGCAGGGAAGCTACCTCCTCTCCCCCGCAACCCTCCTAGGACATGGGATGGTTATCACCCACCAAACCTGAATGGCCTCAGAGAATAGAACTCCAGAAACTGCCATCTGGGGGTCTTCTGCTAGGAAGGCTTCTTTGCTGCCTGCTCACCTAATAAGCCCACCCAGTTACAGAGCTACTAGTGAGGATTTTCATACCATGCTCTTAGTGATGTACCAACAGCCAAAGATAGCTAGGCATTTGAAGAAAGCCTCAAAGATGAAAGACAGAGATCAAAGCAAGCAGAAGAAAGAAATCAGAGAAAAACAAAGGCAATGAAAGGGACAGATGGAAAAGAAAATTAATGGTAATTAATGACATCAGAAAGAGAACATATTCCATTTATGTATTTAGTTCTTGGTGTCTAGTGCATGCCAGACACTTTTGTACTGATTTTATAATAAAAGCTCACTTAATCATCATAGTATTCCCTGAGGTGTGCACTACTATCATGTCCATTTAATAGAAAGGCGAAGGAACTTGCCAAGGACATCCTATTGAATGGCAGAGCCAGGATTTAACCCAGGTCATCTACCAGGTTCACAAGTGCACCCTCTTACCCAGTACATTTTACTGCCTTACCAAGAATTAAGAACAGGGGCGCCTGGGTGGCTCAGTCGTTAAGCGTCTGCCTTCGGCTCAGGTCACGATCCCGGGGTCCTGGGATCGAGCCTGGCGTCGGGCTCCCTGTTCCACGGGAAGCCTGCTTCTCCAGACTCTCCCACTCCCCCTGCTTGTGTTCCCGCTCTCGCTGTGTCTCTCTCTCTCTGTCAAATAAATAAATAAAATCTTAAAAAAAAAAAAAAAGAATTAAGAACAGAATGTTTTTCAAGATCCACTTTCTTTAGTTAGTTTTGATAATATACTTATTAAAATAAACCCCTGAAATAAAGTCTCAAAATAGGACCTCAGAAATAACCTATATCTATCTATGCTGCACCCCCTCCCCTAAGTGAATTATTATACTAAATGCTGTGTTCCTTACTCTTTCCTTTTTTAAACTGTGTATATGTGCTTTTTGTTTTTGTTTTGTTTTTTAAAGAGCATGTAATTCTTGCTACATGCTACATGTAATTCTTTTGGGAATGGTTCTTTTCACTTAATATTTTTAAGATTATCCATATGATTGAATAACAGTTGACTTCATTAGTTTTTACTGCTTTATTAAAAATAAAAAGAACAGAATGTTATAAAAAGAGAACATTCCGAACTTTTGCAAAATAAAATATTATAGTTTAAAATGTTTATTATATGAGTAGAAAAAGTAATGGAATTTCCTAGAATGTGAAAAAACAGAACAGAAAAGAAAAAGAAATGGAACAAAGAAGTATAAAAGAATGAAAGTATCGGACACCTGGATGGCTCAGTCAATTAAGCGTCTGCCTTCGGCTCAGGTCATGATCCCAGGGTCCTGGGATCGAGCCCCGCATCGGGCTCCCTGCTCAACAGTGAATCTGTATCTCCCTCTCTCTCTGCCCCTCTGCCTGTTTGTGCTCTCTCTCTCTCTCAAATAAATAAGTAATCTTAAAAAAAAAAAATGAAAGTAGGATGTCTAAAACTGCACTAACTAGATTTCCAGAAAGAGCGAACAGAGAAAAAGAGATGAAGAATTTATTAAAGAAACACAGACCAGAAAGTTGTGCGTTTCCATTTTGAAAGAGCCACTGAATGAATGTACAGGGGATGTAAAAATAACCCATATCAAGGCACATCATATGAGATTTTAGGACATACCAAGGATAAAGGGGAAACACAGAGAGAGACAGAGAGTCCATATACACTAAATCAGGAATCACAACGGCATTAAACTTCTCAATAACAACGCTGAAAGTTAGAGGACAACGGAGAGGCCTTCTAAATCCTAAGGAAAAATGAGGCTAGAATTCTATTTCCGGTCAAAGTACCATTCACATGTGAAGGATCTACAAGGACCTAGAACACTTCCATTCGGGAAAGTGTGTTTCTGCAAATGAGAGAAGAGACAACATTGATGATATGAGATTCAGGCCACAGAGTATCCAAATCAAGAGAGGATTGAGAAGTTCCATTTCAGCCTCAGCCCTGTATACTTAGAGAACAACCAGACCACCTTGGAACAGAGGAAAAAATAAACCTGAAATGTTGGAGCATTTGAAATTACAAAGTATGATTTCTATATTTAAATATTCAAAACTGATCAGTTGAGGGGCACCTGGGTGGCTCAGTCAGTTAAGCGTCCAAGTCTTAATTTCGGGTCAAGTCATGACCTCAGGGGTGTGAGATCTAGAACCCCATGTCATGCTCTGTGCTGGGCTTGGAGCCTGCTTAAAATTCTCTATCCTGCTCCCTCTGCCCCCCCACCCCAACACACACAGATGCTCACTCTCTCTTTCTCTAAAAAACTAATCAGCTGATAGATTTGTTGGGACATTTATCTGGGATATTTTAACAATACATAGGGAACCAACCATAAAAAAGGAATGTAGTCATCAGCTCTAAAAATGGACAAAAAGAGGAAACATAAAGCACTAAACACAATTTGATTTAGCCACAGACAATATTTACAAAATAATAATGACTAATGATTTAACTAAATAACTGGGGAATGAAAAGAGAACAAAATCCTCAAGGATAAAAACAGGAATCAATAGGTAATGTCTCATACATAAATCAAGAAAGTATGGGTCTATCATTGAAAAAAATGATAAACTGAGAAAAATGGTTTTAATACTGCAGGGAGTCAGCGAAAAATTTACTAGGAAGTCTGGGAGTAGAAAGGAAAGCTTTTGTTTTTTCAATTTTTTAGGGTAAGCATTTTAATTTTTACAAAACTTAAAATGCCATTTAGACGTGTTGAAGGAAAAAGTATTATAGAAATGTGAAAATTATGACCATAATTTAGATGTGACATTAAAGCAAGCAAAAACAGGTGAAATTAAGAGTGAAAGATTAAGAGAATAATGCATTTTAGAAACATAAATTTGGGAGCTATAGCTCCAGATCAAGGAGGAAATAGAATGTGCTCATGGTAGTAACTTCACAGATAGTATCAGTTTATAGATGAATACTTTTTTTTTTTAAAGATTTATTTATTTGACAGAGAGAGACACAGCGAGAGAGGGAACACAAGCAGGGGGAGTGGGAGAGGGAGAAGCAGGCTTCCCGCCGAGCAGGGAGCCGGATGCGGGGCTCGATCCCAGGACCCTGGGATCACGACCTGAGCCGAAGGCAGACGCTTAATGACTGAGCCACCCAGGCGCCCCTATAGATGAATACTTTATCAAAAGCCATCATCAGGGCACTTCAGAACCTAGGGAATTTCATAAAGTGTGGACAAGTCTAATTTATGCTCCTACCCTGATTTTTATAAGCATGAAATTATTATTAAAGATAGCATTGAGGGGCTCTTAACTCTTCTTAGAGTCACAACAAAGTAGCTTGGGTTGGAGAAGGAAAATGAAGTGGTATCAGGTGTCCCTGTGGTGCTAAGTCTTTAAGAGGGTTCTAGATGGGTTGCACACTTACTGGTTTCAAATTATTTTATACACGTAATAATTGAAACACTGTCTCCAACCAGTAGCTCAGCATTATTCTCCTCCCAGTCTTTATCATTTGGAACCTAACCCCCAAATAAATCATTTCTACTTTATAGCAGGTCTTTAAATATGCCAAAGCATAACTATGATAGAGAATGATGGTTACAAGCTGAGGCTTTGGATTGAATCCTGACTCTATCACTTCCTAGCTGTGCATACTGGACACTTTACCTAACTTCACCTGGAAGTTGACCATGGTAACATTAGACCAGCTCATGGAGATTTTCTGAGGATTACATTGGAAATATGAGTAAAACACTAAGTATAAGCATATAATAAGCACTCAAATGGATACTCATTATTATTAACTTTGAGAATAAGATTACTTCATGAGTATGGTAACTTTGAATCATAGATAGATGAAATTTTATTTTATTACTTGTGGCAACCACTTAGAAAGTATATAGTTACAATTTATTGAATAATCTGAATAATTTGTACTTATTTTGAACTTAGCTCTCCTAATTATTTTTGTCACTTTGGAACTGGTACACCTCATTTTGTGTTTACTAAGTCTTCTTTTATATTGTTTTCCAACATCTTGCCAGGCATAGATATGATCTTAGAAGTTATTTGTCTCTTTCAAGACAGTTTCTTACTGTATGATTCTTTAGGTTCCCCATTTATCTTAAACCATTGGTCCTTTTTATTTATCACAATTCTCTACTTCTTCTACAATTAAGATAATGAGATAAGGCTCTTGATTATCTTGTGGGAAATTTAAAATATGCAATAATATTGCAGGGTATCAGGCTCTCTCTCAAGAGGTTTTCCAAGACATCTAGCACCTGACCAGCAGCTCTCCTCTCTCAGAGGGATAGTATTTTGAGGATACCAAGAGTGGATCCCTTTTTGGGACATGGCAATTCATTAATTTATGGTAAGAAATACAATTGCAGTATTTCAGGTACTTGATGTCTATTCGAACAATGCATTTGTCTCCTGTAGACAGACCTACCCAAGGAACCAAATCATCATTAGGAGGTTACTTATTGAGCTTAAAATCAAAATAAAATTAAGAGAAATAGTTAGACAAATGTGTTGTTTACTGAAATCCAGCTAGAATTGCTTGCTGCATCCATCTCCGCAGGATGGATTATCTTGTCAGAGAATTAAAATACTTGAAGTTCGGGACGCCTGGGTGGCTCAGTTGGTTAAGTGGCTGCCTTCGGCTCAGGTCATGATCCCAGCGTCCTGGGATCGAGTCCCACATTGGGCTCCTTGCTCGGCAGGGAGCCTGCTTCTCCCTCTGCCTGCCTCTCCCCCTGCTTGTGTTCTGTCTCTCTGACAAATAAATAAAATCTTTAAAAAAAATAAATAAATAAAATAAAATAAAATACTTGAAGTTCACTGAAGCTCTCTTTCTTGAACCCAGATATTTGCCTCTGTTACACTCCTCTCTCTATGTGAGGCAGAATGAATTAAGATTTCCTCCTACCTTCCTAAGTGGTTTGGTCATCACCCCATCACCATTAATGAATGTATGAGAACTCTGATAAAACTCAGGCAAGGCACCATATCACAAAGAGAAATTAACAGATGAAATATTAATTTCTCATATAGACTTAATATGGGTTCTTGGAAAAAAAATTAATCCTCATGATACATATGCTTAATTTTAGGCCTCGTTGGGAAAAACAAACTTCTTTAGCTCTCATCTTAATACCTCCTGTTAGTAGGAGCAGAATTTTCTCTTCTCCCAATTATCTCTTCAAAAACTTTTCTTCATTCTGTAAAGCAGGTCCCTGGGCAAAGCAGAAAAGCCACTACAAGGCTTTTCAATTAGTAAGACATTAGAAGGGATTTCAAGAGCTTAGGGAAGGAGGTGGGTCCTTTATGAAAAAGGGTTAGTAAATAGGGACTCCAGAGACAGAATGGGTAAATGAATTGGAGAGCTAGGAAATCTAAGAGATTCACAGAGAATTCACCATTTCTCCCTGGCTCCACTGCCTTCATCCCCACTTTAAGTCTGGGAGAATATCCATACCACCATTTCTCTGTAAACCCCCAAGTCTAAACAAGGAGGTGTTTTATCCATCGTATTGTAAGAATAATCTAGATATGTAGAGGGTACAACACCCAATATGTTGTATATGGTCAAATGACTTTGAAATTACCAACTGAATTATTGAGTAAAGAACTGCAAGAACTTCATCAGATCAATATGGTATTTGCTTCAAGAAATCCTGAGTTGGGATTTGTATGATAGTGTACGATCTCCACTTCCAGCAACCATAAACAGGCAAGAACACAGCAGCCCCACTGGGCTTCTTTCTATAAATTTCCCTTCCCCATTCTATAGAGAGAAACCTGCTCTGAGGAGCCAGAAAGAAAAGCAGAACTATCAGGTTTAAGTTGTTTTTATGACTGACTCCTTCTTTTCTTTATCACAAGTAACTAAATTCTGCAGATCTAAATGGAATACAATCCATTTTTTTCCATAAGATAATCTATCTTAATTAAATGTTAATTTCAGAGTTGTACTCCATGATTACAATCTTATTTCTCTTATTTTTCAAGTTCTTGGAAAATGTTTCTTTGTTGTCTTCCTCCAACAATGCATTAGAGATATAGTCGGAAGTATTTTAGGTTATAGTTACTAAAACAGCTTTTGGTCATGGTCGCCCCAGTAATCACAGAAGCATTAGATTTACTGTGACCAAGTCCACATGTTGGAGGTGTACACATTAAGGTGGTGTGGGGATCATAGTCCCATTTTTTTTTTAAAAGATTTTATTTATTTATTTGACAGAGAGACACAGCGAGAGAGGGAACACAGCAGGGGGAGTGGGAGAGGGAGAAGCAGGCTTCCTGCGGAGCAGGGAGCCCGATGTGGGGCTCGATCCCAGGACCCTGGGATCATGACCCGAGCCGAAGGCAGACGCTTAACGACTGGGCCACCCAGGTGCCGCCACAGTCCCATTTTAAAATATTTGATTTGAAAACTCTCCTTCCACTGAACAAATATAAGTGTCTAGGTATAGACTAGGATTAATCCAAACATTACTAATTTCAGTCTTCAACCTGATGGCAGGAAGCAAAGGAGGTCCTCAGGCAATCAAAATATCAGAATCAAAGACATCAGACCATATTTTGTTTTACCTATACTTTTCTGATTTGAATTTGATAGTTCATGTATTAGCAATCCACTAATAAATATTTGTTGAACTGCTAAAATAACTCTTCTATGTCCTCTTCATTTTCTCATAAAATATACCCCAAAGGCTGTTATTTGATTGCATTTCTTTAAAATTTTGACTCACCCTCTGTGACTCAGAAATAATGACAGGTATATATACCACAAAGTCCCAACCTTGTTTCACCCTGTTGGGGTTCTAAGACCATTAAGGTAATTTGTAAAAACAAAGAACCCAGACTGTTGTTTTGCAATTTCCCTGCTTCAGAACATGTCTTAAGCAACATGTGGGTTAGTGGTTTAATCATGATAGGGAGTTAGGTATGTTCAATACTCTTTACCCCATTCTTGTCCTACCTTTGACTTTGGAATTTGCTGGGTCATTCTGGTCACTCATTAAATATCCTGGTGGCCCCAGAATTCCATAATGTAGTAGATAACTGATTAAAAAAAAGAGAAAGAGAGAGAGAAAACATTTACTACCTTACTACCTGAGATTTTTTGAGTACCAAGTCGTTTAACATAGATTGTGATAGGACTTCAAATGTCTTTTAATATCTCCAGAAAATATTTTTCCTGAGTAGTAAAGAAGGTTAGGAAATTGCTTCTCCCATCTGTAATTCTGAAGGAAAAGATTGCTGTTTTACTTACATTTTAAAATATTTCTTAAAGTGTTAATGATGGTAAAGTGCCTAGAGATCATAAATTGCGATTTTATACACATTGCTCAAATGTAACACATTTGAAAACTGCAGATAGTCTAGTCCATGTATGTCCTCATGAATGTGAGTATTCTCTATTCTTTAGTTATCATTGCAGAAATATAATTTGTAGCAAACACCACCCCAACCTAAATATATGAAATCTCCTACTTTTTTAAGATCCACAAACATTTCTTGTCATAAGACATTCTATAAATGCTAAGTCATATAATAAGTACGCTCTTTACTGATATTTCCTTTTATTCTCCCTAAAACTCTATTACTATAGTTAAGTGCAGGTACTATCATTCTCATGTTGTTGATTGAACTTCACATTTGAATTAAATTTCTATTCACAGGTAAAGAAAGGGGGGCACTGAGGGTGCAAATGTTTCAGTTAAAAAATATATTTTTTTCGGGTGCCTGGGTGGCTCAGTTGGTTAAGCGACTGCCTTCGGCTCAGGTCATGATCCTGGAGTCCCAGGATCGAGTCCCGCATCGGGCTCCCTGCTCGGCAGGGAGTCTGCTTCTCCCTCTGACCCTCCTCCCTCTCATGCTCTCTGTCTCTCATTCTCTCTGTCTCAAATAAAATAAATAAAATCTTTAAAAAAAAAAAAAAA
>NC_138369.1:167711868-167785775 GCF_054177405.1 Leptonychotes weddellii | reverse complement strand
TATATTTTTTTCATGACTTTCAATTCCTGGAAAGATGAAATAAAAATATACTTAGGTCACTGCCTGAACCTAAACCATGCTTCTAGGGAATTACCCAACCTCAGAGTCCTCGGTGTTATTTTGAAAATACCAGTCTTAAAATTCCTAAAAATATAATTGCTCTTAATACCTAGAAGCAGCAGCATATTAACCAGAATCTTAAGTGTATCTCTTTAATTCTATTATAGAACATAAACAATTTTTAAGCTAGTCAAGAGGCATGATATACTGTCAAACAGCACACAACATGTCATTTAATATTCATTAAATGATTAGTGAAATTTGAACACTTAGAACTGGGCCTCAGGGAGGATCGGCTCAGAGGTATGAGGGAAGACTGAGAAATAGAGTCAGCTGGTTTTGACCTAGAGAAGCTGCTCATTAAGAATATGGCACCACTGCTTTTCAGCCCAGGGGTTTAATAAATGGAAATCTAGGTTGATATTCTTAATATGCCTGTTTTAATAGAACTGGAATTTTAGACGCTCCACGAGTCTCCCTTTGGTAAATCCCTAATTAACAAGAAAGCTTGAACTTTTTGCTTTTACTTCCTGGGTATCTTGGTTTTGACATTATAATAAAAATGTTAAATCCTTTAGTTGGATGAGAAAAGTCTTTCTAAGCCATATTAGCTCTATTCCAGGCCTATTAAATAGAGACTCTGGATGCTTCATTTGAAGGTACCATTGATCCATTGGATCATCACTGAAATAGCAGTTATCAGTAGATGGCACTGCGGTTTGTGGCAGAAGAGACATCCAGTTAAGGCAGGCTTCTGTTTCACTGATTTTCATATTAATCAGGGCTTGACAACATAGTAATGTGTTTAGAAAGTAGCAATATGTGTAATCACTGAATTCTGAAGTCACATTCTTATTTATATTTATATTAATTTCATCCATACTCTGTCTTTTAGTATATGCATCCGTGCTTTAAGTAGGATGAGTAGTGCATAAAGTCTAGTTTATTTCATCTTATAACAGAGTTTACTTAGAAGTATAAAATTGGCTACCCTGAGTATTCTCTTCATTTTTTTAACAGTAAGATGCCCACATCCCAAGTTTTATCTCAGATATTTTCCTCTCTCCATCCAGAGAATGTGTTATAGATTTTTATTTTCATATAAACTAAAAAAAAAAAAAATCTTTATTTTGAATCCTTGTGGCCGTAATGGTAACTGCAGGCATTTCAAAGTGTGAGATTTAGGAATCGACCTCATAAAGGATAGCAAGATACAGAACATGAGTTACCAAAGAATTACCGCTTAAAAAAAAAAAAACTTTACCCGTGTAGATATGAAGTCACATCCTGACCAAAGTAGGAAGTGGCAGGTCACTGGGCTCAAACTTATCTGCTGCACATCATAGACAGCATAGTCCTGACAGCCGTCAGTTGTTTCTGTACAAAAGAAAGTGCACTCGCTTGGAGTAGTCTGAATTCAAAATGCTGAAGAGAAAACCATCCAATGCTTCAGAGAAGGAGAAACATCAAAAACCAAAGGTAAGGTAATTTCATAGACAAACAAAACAAAACCATTTAGTAGAATAAACACACACACACACACACACACACACATTGTTCTTCTCTTGTCAGTCATAAATCAATTCAACCGTAGGCTGAATGCCTCAGGGCAAGCATGAACGTTGAAATGCAAACTAGGTGCTAAATAATACTTGACAATTACCATCTCTGTAATTTTCCCTTATAGTGTATATTTGATCATTTACCTTTGTAACTGAAGTTTGAGCTTAGATCCCACTTCATGGAAATCAATGTGGTAGTCTCCGAAAGGTTGATATTATGAAATACTCTTGAACATTTTTAATGACTATAAAGTTGTCAATGTTTATTTAACTGAATGCATTTTATCCCTCACATATTCAGCTCTCATAATATTTTTAATTATGAGAAGATTGTAAAATAGAGATGTTTTGGCTAAATATTTGCTTTTTTCCATTTTTTTGTATTAAAATATGATAGCTTGTTGAAAAGATTATTTTTCCTACTCTTGCTTGAACTCACACTCTACTAAGAGAGAGGATTGGGTTATATTTTAAGAAGCATCAAAACCCCATATATTGATAGATTTGTCAAACTGGTTCTCTTTGGAATGTTATGCTATTTTTGTCTTGACAATAATTGTCACTTTTAAAAAAAAAGTACAGCATGAGATAACAAAGTTTAGATTCTATTGTAGAGCTCTAAATTAGTTTCATTAATAACATGAAAGAAACTATGAAATACTGGGTTCAAAGGTCTTCCCCAATACTTATACATTTCTTGAGTTCCCTAGATAAATAACATTTTTAATCTATTTGTGAATAAACTATAGCTGAGGCCAGATGTATTTTTAGAGGACTGACATATTATCTATTATTGGTCTTTATTTGCTTGGCACCCGTTTTGAGAGAAAGGAGTTGGGAATTGATTGTGAACTTCTAAATTGATGTGGCATTGAACAATGGTCAATATTTTGTAAATCTTTGCAAGTTACTATACAATCTGTCTGAAGAAAACTAAAAAATAAATGATTTCCAATCTTTAAAAACTAAGTCAAGCATCTTTAGTTAAAAATACAACTGGATAATGTATCATGATTTCTGTCTTTTTCCCTAATATAATAAAAACTCACAGCAGTGTTTCCCAAAGAGAAAAAAAATTTCTAAAAACATCACTTTTATACTTAAGATTAATTTTATATAGAATTTACTCAATTAAATGTAACTAATATTGAGTTGACAATAGTAGGTTTTAGGAAGACCATAAAAGTTAATATGAAACAGAGGTTTTCTCCTTCAAGTACTTAAAATCTCAAGTGAAACTATCTCATAAGAACTGCATTATGTAGTTAACTGTCATTTTTATGTCATTGAACTATTTTCAAAATAATACTTTAGTCTATCATCATCATTTGCCTTAATTGCAGGAACCGTTGAAATATAAGTGGAGTATTGTTCATCATATTGACTTCTTTGTTCCTTTAAATAAAAATATATTTGATAACATCTATCTGGGAATAAAATACATCACAGAGAATAATCACATTGGAAACATTAACTTTTGTTGTGAATGGAGTTCCATTTTCTTTAGATGAGTGATTTCATTCTACATGAATTTGAAGAGATATGTGAGTGTATATGTACAAGTATGTTTTTTGTATATTGCAGGTCCACTAAGGCCTTTCCTTTTATATTGAGGTAATATTTTTCTAACTATTATACTTATGTCTTAGAAACAAATCCTCTTCAATTCACATTTATTTATTTTACTGGGTAATTTTCTTTGTGAATTTTGTGGAAAAACAGCAGAATCCCTAAAAGGTGAAAGAGATGGGTATCATGATGATCCCTACAAATAAATGGCTAGTAGAATGAAGAGTGCAAATTCCTTCATCTACTGAAAGGGATCATACGGCCTGTGTCTAGAAATATAGAATAGAACCATCAAGAATTCAGCCTGAAATACGGGGAATAACACAGTCTATGCTGATTAACTATGGGACCAAACAATAGTTCACATTTCCTGACCCAGAAAGACATACTCCTTGCACTATACTCTTACAGAATGTCTGAGAGAGATTTTCTTGTTTTTTATTGTGAAGGCTACAGTAGGTAAAGAGCAACAGCATTAAAAATGAGGGAACCATTATTGAATCATCTAGTTTGTGTTAACTCCTGTGCGTTATAGTTCAGGTGACCTAGTATAGTACCCAATTCAAATGGTGAATGCATATTATACCTAATGTCACCTCAGATAAAAATTATGGAACTGATCATTTGAAAAGGAAATCAATGGAGAAGGACTTTGTTATGAGTATTTTTAAGTAGGTCCTACAATTGTGAGAAAGTTCAAAACATTCACGGATATAAAATGTAGCAACAGATTTTATAGGAGTCTATATACAAAATGATTTATTATTTTCTTACATTCACAAGCCTTACCAATAGACACGTCCACGACTCAAAAAAATAATTAAAATACAGTTTTACCATCTTTATCATTAATATGTCATCTTTTTCACCCTTTATACCTGTTTCTCCTTTTTTGGTATGGGATCTTTCCTTCAGATAGCTCATAAATCGGACCAATAGTATTCATATTTGTTATAAGGGCTTCATAGTGTAGGTTAAGGGAGTGAGACCCGAGATATTCTATAAGGGAAACTGGGAAGGCCTTGGAGAAGTATTAACAAAAGAAACCCACTATGTATACTGGAATGTAAATAAATTCCAACAAGTTTAATTTGTGTCTCAGAACTCTCTATGGTGTATGTAGGTAAATTCTAAATTACTAAAGAAATTTGATGAATAGTGGCTAAGTACATTTAGATTAATCACTCAAAAATAGCCTTGTCTAACATACACGCAAGGTTCTATACTTTGCTTTTTGAAGTTTGTTTTTGCCTTCTCATCACTAGTGCCCACTACTGATAGTGATTTTTAAAAATTTTAAGCATATCTAGGATATAGATTTGGTAAGATATGATCTCATTACACTATATAAATGCTTAAATTATAGAACATGATTTTCCATGACTTTTTCCAACTGAAATGTTTTATTTTTCTATATTTATTGTGAGCTTCTTGTACACTAATAATTTTTTTTTCAAGATTTTATTTATTTGAGAGAGCGAGCATGAGCAGGGGAGGGGCCGAGGGAGAAGCAGAGCCCAACGCAGGGCTCGATCCCAGGACCCCTGGGATAATGGCCTGAGCCGAAGGCAGACACTTGACCGACTGAGCTACCCAGGCGCCCCTAATATTTAATATTTCTAACAACTCTGTGAATCACTCTTACTTAGCTCATAGATGAGAAGGCATAGAGAAGATTAATTAACTTGAGCAGAGACACAGTCAGATGAAAAATGCAACTGTGAGATGTGAAATACATATGTCAATTTCTAGTATTTCTGTTCTTATTATGCTGCTATTACTAGCATAGGAACTGTAGATATGACTCCTATTTCTGTCTTAATTAACAAATATGTTTTATGGAAACCAGAAAGAACATATGTTTAAGAGCCTCCATAAGTTGGAAAGGAATTTAGAAATCCTCCATTCCTGTCTCTGATACAAGAATACTACCAACAAAATCCCTCCAGGTGTCCACTCAAGCTTCAGAACTTAAAATTGTAAAACAACAACAATTTTTAAAATATTCAAATGTTCAAATTGTCAAAAAAAAAACCATGACCTAATCCTGAGATTAAGTATAGCCACATATCTCCCTCCTGTCCCTAGCATACCACCTTCAATGTAGTAGGCCCCTAACAAACATGTATAGAGTGAATGTGTCTACAAGAGTTTCTTGTGTCTACTCTATGTATCCTAGTTCAAGTATGGATACCCATTAGTGCAGTGTACTTTCATTTCCTTTGGTACTAAGTCTGTTAATGTGTTCATAAGAAAGTTTGTATGTTATGTGTATAAATGCAACTGTAATTCATTCTTAAGTTTTATTTTAAGGACTCCAGCACAGCAAATGTTGTACAAGAATCTCCGGAGAGATGGGGCGCCTGGGTGGCTCAGTCATTAAGCGTCTGCCTTTGGCTCGGGTCATGATCCCAGGGTCCTGGGATTGAGCCCCGCGTCAGGCTCCCTGCTCCATGGGAAGCCTGCTTCTCCCTCTCCCACTCCCCCTGATCGTGTTCCATCTCCTGCTGTGTCTCTCTCTGTCAAATAAATAAATAAAATCTAAAAGGAAAAAAAAAAGAATCTCTGGAGAGGCCCACCTTTACATAACCATAGACCTTTGTTCCAGGTCAGGGAATATGGTAGAAACTTCGAAAACGGAAAAGGAATAGATAAATGAAACTTTGCAACTGTAATTAGAACAACTTGGCCTTTATTCGGCTGGGATTAATGATCTGTGTTAGCAGGATTTTTTTTTTAAGTAAAGGAGATTCAAATACCACTATTATTTTAAAGGGAAACACTGGAATAATGGCAGTTCTGGAAATAGCTTTTTTTTTTTTTACCACATTTTTAAATCTAAAGTACATACTAAATGAGACAGCATTAGTGTCACAGATGCTAATTTTCCCTAGCAATGACTGAAGTGGCATTCTTTCCCATTTGCATTCTATCCTAGCGATGATGAGAGGTGATGAGTTGATTATGAGCTGTTTTCACTGCACTGCCCGCTGTGCAAATTTATGCTCCTAGACAAGGGTGACACATAGTTGGGGCATTAAAGAGCTTTCTTCATTGCTTTTCCTATCAGGACTGCTGAGATACATTTTAACTCTTGTCGAACCAGTTAAGGGAAGAAATGTTCACACGTACAGGTTCTTACTTTAGGCCAGGCACTTACAGAAGGAGCTTATGGCATTGCCTCTCCAGCGTGAAATACTTTCCTCAAGGTATCATAGCTGGGAAAAAAAAAAAAAATTTATTCAAGATTAGAGGGGACAGCTTTTCTTCTTCTAAACCTGTGGATTTCCCCCCATTACTTCTTTTTGCTTCTTCAACTGGTGTGTAATTTTGGACTTTAATTTAGATAAATTCAGTTGAATGTTCTGGCTTTTCAAAGTGATCCCAGATAAGAGATATGATATATAATGGAGGAAATACTTTTTCCATTTACAAAATGATGGGTGTAAATAAATGTTTATTTTTACTTTTGATTATTACTCCTCTCCATATCCGAAAAAACTCTCCCGGAGGTTCTGTTCATTTATGTATTTAGTTAGTACTATGTCACCTTTGTTTTCCAAGAAAGTTAAATTATGATCCAAAACTAAATAAATTATGATCCAAAACTAAAACAAAACAGGTCAGGAGAAAACAGAGTGTAGATCATGTTAAAAGGTATCACGGGGCCACCAAGGTCGAGTTGAACATGGGTCTAAATGCTTGCTGCTCATGTGGTCATACAGACCAGCAGCTCTGTTACAAGTGCTGACTCGCTGGCCTCCCTAGATACCTATCAGTTCTCTGAGAACTTTAAAGTTCAGAAATGTTTACATTGATGGTTCTCAACCTAGGTTGCACATTTGAATCACTGAAGAACTTTAAGAAATACTAATGATTGGATTCCATCTTCAAATATTTTGATTACTTAATATAGAATGTGCCTGAGCATCAAGAACTTTTAGTTACCCAATCTGGAAACATTTTTTCTATTAATCTTTTCAAAAGATTAGAAAGTGATTGATTAATCCATTTACTCTTCATTCATTCATTCAATACAACAAATATCTCTTGAGTGCTTACTATAGACAATATAGACCATATGCTGGGAATACAGTGGTGAATAAAACAAAGATCCCTGCCCTCACAGAATCGACATTTACTGGGGATGACACACAGCAAGCAAGAAAAATATTTTAAATATATCGTATGTTAAGTAGTGCTAAAAAGGGAAGGAATACAAGACACCAGGAAAGATTTGGTGAGAATGGGACATTTGAAAAAGGACCAGAAGGAAATGAAAGAGCTGCCCACGAGTTTGACTGATGAAATTATATTCACAGAAGGGAGAGCAAGTCCAAAAGCCTTGAGGCGGGAGTGTCCCTAGTGTGTTTGAGAAACAGTGGAACAGAGTGCACAAGGGGAAGAATGTTCCCAAAGAGCAGGATCGCAGAGGGCTTCTAGGTCATTGTAAGGATTTGGGCTAGTATTGAAAAATGTTGAGAAAGGAAGGATCTGGGTTACATTTTAGTGGGCTTATTCTGTCTTTTGGGATTCAAAAATACTGAAAGGACCTAGAGAGAAAATAGGGAGGAGAGACCAGTTAGGAGGCTCCTACAGAAACGAGGCAAGACACGATGGTGGCTCACACAAGGGGAGTGGCAGGATGGATGCCGAGATGTTAAGTTTGGGATCTGTTTGTACATATTATATGTACAGGAAACTTCACCACACCACATGTGTTGAAAAGCTGGTGAACAGAAAGGCCTCCACTGCCCTACACTGTTCTCGTTTCTAATTGGTGCCCACATTCCCAGGAGAAATGCCTATATTTCTGTGTCACACCACCAGAAATTCACCCCAAAATCGATGTCACTTCCCCAGATTTTCTCTTCCTCCAAACTACAATTTCTTGTTGAACTTCTCATGCCTAGTGCACCTCAAATCAGAAGAGATGAACAAATAATTTGCTCATTTCATCATGTTTGCTTGAGTTAAATAATTTTAGCCTTGAAAACTTTTCTCGAAACAAAGCACTAATTCATCTAACCTTCCCATTTTACAGAATATGAATCTATAATCAAGTTGTATTGCAAGCAAGTAGCCAAAAAAGCAGGGCCAAATGGGTTGGCTAAACTTGAAAAAAAAAAAAAAAAATCAAAGAAACACAGCGTCCACACAGCATACAGGAAGTTCAGGAGACAAATGGCTGAGAGAATAACAAAAGTGTAGCCTTCCTTTCTTTGGAAATTTGGATATTATATCCTATGGGAAGAGTATCAAGTCACTACTTTGACTACCAATGCACTGGATTTGTTAAAAATCAATTTAATGAGACACATCTCTTTAATCTTTCCTTGCCTTGCTTTGGAGACAAATTGCTTCATTATCCCTGAAGATTGTGTTTTTTTCTAATGGAATTAACTCCATACTCTACATATCCAAGTTTCCAAATTTAGCATTACCAAACTGATCCATTTCTCTTCCTTTCTAGTGTTAAGGATTTAGGTGAACTTTTAGAAACAAGACATTCATAATTAGCTTCTTAGCAGAGAACAAAAATGTCCTACATTAAGAATTGATTAGTAAGAATAGAAGAGGTTTTTAAGCTGTCTCTAGTGGTAGATGAAGTGATTCTTCTATACATAGAGCCATTTGTCAGCACAGCTGGCCTCTTTTCTCCCCCGCCATGATGAGCTTCGCTGGTAGGAGTTTAACTACATACAACGGGCTGGGTGGCTTAACAAACAGAAATGTATTGTCTCACAGCTCTGGAGGTTGGAAGTCCAAGATCAGGGTGTCTGGGGGGTGGTTTCCTCTGTGGGTCCTGAGGGGAGGATCTGTTTCAGGCCTCTCTCATTGGCTAGGAGATGGCCACCCATTACTCCTCTTCATTTGGTCGGTCCTCTGTCCATGTACACCCCTGATGTCTCTCTCTCTGCATCCAAAGCTTATCTTCATGGGACACCTGGGTGGCTCAATCAGTAAAGCTTATCTTCTTATAAGGACACCAGTAGGATTGGATTAGGGCCTACCCTAACAGCCCCATTTTAACATAATCACCTCTTTAAAGGCCCCATTTCCAAATATAGTCATATTCCGAGGTACTAGGGATTAGGTCTTGAACATACAAATTTTGGGAAAAATTAAAATGCAGTTCATGACACAGTCCGTGAAGTTCTACTAACTGTGAGGATTTGATTTTCAGCTGCTTCCTTCCTTCCAATTGCCCTAAATCCCTCTTCCACCTCCAGTTGACCAGTCCCCTAATTCGGCCAGCCCCACTGACCTCGCTACAGTTGACTCCCTTTTACCCACACTGTCCAGTCTTTTTCCTTGTTCTTTCCTTCCATCCAAACTTACCTCTGCTACATCCCACTAGGCCTCTATTAAGAATCATTTGAAGATTAATAAAAGTAAAGCGCCTGCTCTGCCCCCTTGGCCAGTGGCTTTCTGGCTACAGATGAAAATCACCTATCTAGCTGGACTGTTAAACCCTCAACAAAGCCTCCACCAATTAGGCCAAGGTAACGTCTTAGAGGGCATCCTGGCAGAGCAGTAGGGAATGTGAACTAAAGTCATATAGACTTGATCTTGAGGTCCTATTTTGGTATTTCCTCACCAGGGGACATTGAGCATTTTATAAACCCCTTTTGAGTCTCAGTGTGCTTATCTGAGGAAGGGCTGTATGAAAGCATGCCATGTAGGATTGATGTGAGGATTTAGTTAATTACCATATGGAAATTTTCTAGCACATAGTACATGGTCCATTAAGAATCTCACTCTCCTGTTTTCACAGTGCCTGTTCCACACCTCTATTGTTTCTTGTAATACAGTTTATTCCAATATGCCCTCCCAACCAGAGTTACCATCAAGAACAGGGGATGTACCTTATGCATATCTGCATCCCTGGAATTTTTGTTGGGAAACAAGGGGGACTAAACTCAAGTCTGCCTGACTTTCAGACTCCATGTGCTTCCTATTATACTTTGGCTACTGCCAAAAATATTTATCATACAGAACAGTCATGATTTCTCAATGTGTGTAAAATGAGTGTGAAATGACTAATGGATAATATTACTCATCTAAAAAGTACTCTACCCGAGGACATAGTTTACAAATGGGTTGCTGACAAAGATCTGGGCAACACCCACATAAAGCAAAGCAACCATTCTTAGAATCAGAATGTAATGAAACAAAACAATAATCAAACATGGTAATTTAATATGTCTGAAGAGTAAAAAAAAAAAAAAATAGCAAAAGGGCTTGCTTTGCCAGAACCCAAAAAAGAGTTGAAGAGTAGAAATGTGTCAGTGTCTGAAGAACAACATAGATCAACCAAAGCAAATATTCCATTTGGCTCAGCGGACTTGCTCACTGAGTAAGATAAGTAATTCAGGCTATGTAATTTCATGTCTCTAGCCCTGGATACCACCTAGTTACTGTAGCTTTACTATACGTAAGGAAACAAACTTCCAACAATGATCTTCTGTCTCCTATAGTGCTTCCTCCAGGGGAAAAAATTCTTTGATAAGTCAACCAGAGTATGTATTCTTCTTGACAGTTGAATTTCTCATACCTAACCAATACTTGCCATTGCCATTTTTGGTATCTTATTACATTAGTTTATGAGTCAGTCCTTCAGAGATTGTTTATTTCAGAAAGGTTGAAAAATAAAGTTTCTGGACCTGATGAAGTGAGAGCTTGGCATTGGACATGGAGACCTGGCCAAGGAACTGGTTTCCTAGAAAGGATAAGCCTGAGTTACCACCCGGCCCCACCTTTTCTCTACATACATACAATGAACACAACTAAATATAAATAATGAAGTCTCCTTTCTATGTTTTTAATAATTTAAATAATTTAAATTCCTGAAGTAGATTTAAGGGAGGTTTACCTTGTAGCAAATTCTATTTTATAATACACATAGTGATATGTCTAGGCATTAATCTGGATATTTGGTTTAAATTATTTTCTGAATATTTCACATGGTTACAGCTATGCAACTTTGATTATTTTTTAATTAAGTAAAAGTAACAAAATGAGTAATTAAATACATAAACTTTATAATGCTTATGGGTATATATTCTTTATATTGCTAGTTATTATACAACCAATCATCTTCTAAGTTAGGCCATCTACGTTTCAAGTTACTTTAAGATTAAGAATATCTTGGGCGCCTGGGTGGCTCAGTTGGTTAAGCGACTGCCTTCGGCTCAGGTCATGATCCTGGAGTCCCTGGATCAAGTCCCGCATCGGGCTCCCTGCTCGGCAGGGAGTCTGCTTCTCCCTCTGACCCTCCCAACCCTCCTCCCTCTCATGTGCTCTCTCTCTCAGTCTCTCTCTCTCAAATAAATAAATAAAATCTTTAAAAAAAAAAAAAGAATATCTTACTAGAATTATTTCTCAGTTTTAAAGCAGCCACTACCTATAAAACAAGTAATTATAATAGATTTGTAATTTTAAAGGAAAATTCCTTCCAAAATAAACAGTCTTGTCAGACATTCTAAGTTTAAGAATTATCATCAATGGAATTCATTTCTACCTACTGTTACATTTCAACATCACTATTAACCCCTCAATATAATGAAATATTTATAGAGCCAAATCCAAAGTTGCCATAAGGAGAATGTAACTGATCAGAAGGAAGTTACAGAACCCAAACATCTCTTCCAAATATCCTAGCATGAACTTTCAACTATTTTTTTTCCAGCCATTCTTTCCTTGTTTGGGATTACATACTGTATATTTGCCCCACATAAACATGTCTGTTCTTACTAAGGAAAAAAACGTTTAAATTCCTAACCAGAGTGGCTGCGGGTGCTGCCTGAGATGGGAATGTTTATAAGCTTTATGATATTAACTGCAGCACTCAACCTCAGGTGGCATAAAGCATGCAAAAAAGAACTTTCTGTCAGTTTTATTATTTCTAACAAGGTTCCCCTTGAAGCAGAGGAGTGACCTTGCTCTGCTGAGCTGACGTATGCCACTGGATTAATGGTCGAGCTCTGCTGGAGGGAAGCTCACGGAAACATTACAACTCCAGAAGCTGGGCTGGCGGTGACCATTAATCAGGGGGACCAAAATCATGCATCAAACACACTCATTTAAAAGTAGTAAAAATGACTTAAAAAAAACTTTTTGAGAATTAGCTTATTGTTTGTCATTACTTGTGTTCAAGGAGATCACTGCATGACTAAAATATCCCTTGAGGAGAACTTTAGAAAGGTTATTATGTACCCGGAGGCCACGTGAATGCAGAGGACATTTAAGACTAATGGAAGTGACTGAGTTTTTGTTCCAGAGAATTTGAGGGGAACGTTTATTCAATGGACTCTCTTTTCCCAGCTTAATTTCCACTCCTTTATTTATTTAAACCTGATTTCAAAACAATGAATATTTGCTTCTTTGTGATGATTTTATTTTTTAAACTGGAGTAACTGGGTTTAATGGTATAAACATTTGATGGGTAAATATGTTAGGAAATTGTTCAGGGACCTAAAGTTTAGTCAACATTCAACTAATAAGTATGTTCAAAAGTATCTTGACAGACTTAAAAGTACATTCTTGGTATGTGTCAGCTAATGAAGCATTTCCAAGCCTTTTCCTCTGATTATTGAAAAGGGAAAAAAAAAACTAAGTCTAAGTTCATTAAAAGGTAGAATAGAGGAAGAGGCATTTGTTAAGAAAACAAGAATTTTGATACTTAAGATTATGGTCAAAACATGAAGGCCTGTTACGTTTAGTACTTGAAAAATTATTCTTCTCCAAGACACCTGGGTGGCTCCTTTGGTTAAGCATCCAACTCTTGATCTCAGCTCAGGTCTTGATCTCAGGGTTGTGAGTTCAGGCCCCAATGGGGAGCCTACTTAAAAAAACAAACAAAAACAACAACAATGAAAATTCTTCTCCTGGGGCGCCTGGCTGGCTCAGTTGGTGGAGCAGGAGTTCAAGCCCCACATTGGGCCTGGAGCCTACTTTAAAAAAAAAAAGAAAGAGAAAAGAAAATTCTTCTTCTCCTAAATAACTGTTGCCTTCTTTTACCATCATATTCACTATTATCCTCTTTTCTTAGCCATACCCTATCCAGGAGGATTATTTATACAGTTATTTATAAATGTATTTATTTATATAAAGATTATTTATACAGTTTATTTGCAAGATTATTTGTTTTTGAAGTTTAGCTATAGGATGGAAATAGTTGATAATTATGTGTCAACAATTAAAATATTTAATACTTGGTTTAAGTAGGAGAAATCTAATATGCACACAATAGAAAGCCAATTTCTAGATTTATGGAAGGATAATGCATATTTTTACAACTGGAAATTTGAATCATCTATATTTGGTTGTGGCATTTTTGCTATCCAGTTTTCCATTTAATATACAGTGTGTGGTCCATCACCTTTTTGTTATTTTGTCATCGTTTTAGCAATCACCATCTTTGGGTCTGGAGATTTCTAAAGAATCCCTCAGTTAACAACTATATAATCTCTCAGGGTAAATAATTTTTGAGGCAAATTCAAACTATACTGATTTCAGCTGATTTAAAATTTTCTCATCATTTTAATGTCTCTTTCTTTAGACTGACTATAAATAATAAAGACGTGTATACAAAATGCCTTTAATGTACTAAGTAGTCAGTGCAAATAAGTATTCATAAATGGATGAATATAAATTTCCAAGTTGACATCTATTATACATTATTAAGTTCATTTATTTTGTGAATAAATATAATCTGCTTTAGGAACTGCTTCTGTATTTGTATACCATTCATTTGAATATGGTTCTATTTAGCTCTTAGGGATTGAAGTTATTTGGTTGATGGCACCAATAGAGCGCAAATTCCTCCAGGATAGATTCTTGTCTTATTCATACAGACAGCCTGACCCCAAGCATAAAGTTTAGCCACAGAAGCCACTTAATATATTTATGTCGAACTGCATAATGCAACACCTTACAGTCTTTAATTAGACATCAGCAAATTATCTTCCTTGGCTATAACATGATCGAATTATAATTTGCTTTTGTGTTAACCATGAAATACATGGCTTTTGGACATTTAACTTGAAGAGGAATGTGTGATTTGTCATCTGCTGTGGTATTCCCAAGCCTCACAACTGTAGGATTTTTCTACATAGGTACTCTAGCACTTAAGAACATGAGCAAGAGTGTGTGCTAAACTGGGGAGGCATTGGCATGTGACCTCATAGGGAAGGTGGGACTGGATCCTGCCCTTGAAGAATGGACTGGATATGAGTAGGTGGGAAAAAAGAGGAAGGACATTTCTTGGAAAACAAACGAACAGAAACCAAAAAAACAGCATGAGCAACAGCTTAGAAGCATAAGTGAATGTGTCCATTCTGACCAGCAAGAATTGCCAGAAGTTCTGCCAAATCAGACTGACTACCATTACCTGATACCATGGGGAATCATGAAGTGCAGCGTGCTGAGTTTGAGCTTTATTTCACTAAGGAAGAGCTACTTAAACTCTCTGAGCCTCCGTTTTCCTCATCTGTAAACTGGAGAAATCAATACCTAGCTCAGAGGGTGATATGATCATAGATAGATCACTTGACATGGAACAAATCCTCAGTAACCATCCTAACAATGTGGAGCAAACTTTACATTTTGAGAGGAACGAAATGATAAGAAGCGGTATTTTTGGAAAATTCGTTCAATGGTGTGATGTTAGATGACTGGAAAGGCAAGAGTTTAGGGACTAAGAAGCTAAATGTTAGCAATTGGCTCAGGAATGAGGCTATAAGCATATATGTGACTAGCAGTAATGAAAATAAATGCTTACGACAGAGATTTCAAGAAAAAATTGAGCAGATGTGGAGGCTGAAAGAATGCATGAGGGGTATCCTGCATTTTGCATATGTGTCCAAACTCCCCAAAGTGAGCAAACACAGATTTCCAAGAGTGCAGGTGGATGGCTCAGAAGGCATAATCAAAGCAGCTACTCAGGGGCAAGTGGATATAAGCAGTGAGAGCCTTTGGTTGGCACATCTGCCTTCCAGCATGAAAGCAGGCAGAGAAGCCACTGAGGGCTAGAGCAGCTATGAACATGGGTTCCCTGGAGAAATTCTTGAAGATTTCAAGGAAGCAGTGGTAAAATGAAGCAATTCCGGGAGGATCAAGAGGGACCATTTAGTAGTCAAAGAGAAAGAAGGAATAGACCATGAGCTATAACAATAGTCTAGGAGTGAGCGGGCCAAGCAGAAGTTTTAAAATCAGGAAGATAAGAAGCTGAGCAGTTCAGAGTAGCCTGATCGTGGTCACATTTTTTAAAGTTTTTCATCTCCTTTTTATTCTTTTTTTTTTTAAAGATTTTATTTATTTATTTGAGAGAGAGAATGAGAGACAGAGAGCACGAGAGGGAGGAGGGTCAGAGGGAGAAGCAGACTCCCCGCCGAGCAGAGAGCCCGATGCGGGACTCGATCCCGGGACCCAAGGATCACGACCCGAGCCGAAGGCAGTCGCTCAACCAACTGAGCCACCCAGGCGCCCCTCATCTCCTTTTTATTCTGTAGGATTTTGTAGGAATTGGTGATATCAAGTGACTGAACTTTTGCCACATTAGGCTTTTTACCTGAAAACAAGATATTTGAGACATATCAGTATTATTTATTTTAAGACCTCTTTTCAACTAAAATAGAATATCCTAATTTCTATTCAATTCTTAAAACTGCAGCCTGACTTACAATCTATGGATATAATGTAAATCATGACATACAGTAATAAATCATGCAGAGGCGCAACTGAGAATTTTAAATATCCAAGTCTTTTTTACTCACAAAACTTGTTTTGTTACATTAAACAGGCTGATATGAATAACCACTTTTATAGGTTATGGATCATTTTGCATTGATTTTTTTTTTTTTTAGATCTAGTTTCTTTTGAGGCAGTTTCAATTTGCACAAAAACATCTCTAGGGGCACATCAACTTCTGAGAGGAAAGCTTTCACATGGAAATTTTGACACAACTTTCAAACACCAGCATGGAATCAGAATCTGCACTTCCTTTAGATATTTTGCAGTTGACAGAAAAGATACTGAACCAGAGAGATCAAGTGAACTAACTTTTGTCCTAAGAGTCCAGATCTACATTAACAATATTTAGAGCACTACTGTATGTTTGAGCATCGGGTGGCCTTTACTCTGGGTGGAAATGTTGTTGAAGGTTATGTCTCACAGCTCCAGTTGTCTTTTACTCTTCAACCCCGACACACAACCATCCTTCATTGACACCATATGATAGTGTCATTATTTAACACTGAAGCAATCCTAACAGGTTATTTTAAGTGAGTTAAATTTGTTTCACACTCAGCAAAAGATCTCAGCACCTGAGTTAAGTTAGAACAATTAAATCCTTGAATGCCTTTGGATAAAGCCTGACTAGCTAATGACATTTAGCATACTATTATTATAGAATATTCAGACAAGTGCATGCTGAAACAATTCTGATCTTCAAGAGCATATTACTAACCATCGCTCTATGTGCAGTATTTAGAAGATGTGAGAACTCACTGGCAGAGAGGGTGTAATCTTTAATTTGCCAGTGTATTTCAAAATACTGCGGATGTCTGACTCAGATATGTAAATTTTTTCTTTGAAATAGACTGTGAAACTTTTCCACCAGGGCCTTACCAGTCATGCTGGAGATAAGATTTTACTTGAAGACCCCAAAAGTTGATGGCTGGTTAAGAAATGAAAATAAGGGTCTAGTTGTCTTGGTTTTGGTCAAAAGGTTGATTCACGTTTCCAAAAAGAGATCCTCAGTTGTCCTTCATGTTGATAAATTTAGGCTGGCCGTTGTTCTAAGAATCTGATTCAGTTCCGTTCGTTCAATCAAGAAAACTTTCCAAATTTCCATCCTGCTCAGATAGCAAGTTTCTTTGAAAATAGAAGACAACTGATGGAAACTTTGGAATGGGATGGCAGAGTTGAGCGTACATCAGGGTGGAGAACTGAAAAAAAAAGAGTTTATTTTTTCAAGTTCTGGTTCCTGTAAATTTCCTCACTGAAAAGGACTAGATCATTTCTAAGAACACTGTCAGCTTTATATCATAACATGACATTCTGTAATAATTAGAATTGTTATACAAAACTAGAGGGAAAAAATGTAACAAAAAAATGAATCCTCTTATGTTCTTTTATATTATTCATTGCATTGTGTAGGGACACACACAGATGTGTTCAAACACCCCATATGACACTATTCAGCCTTTTTATTGTGGAAGCCAAGTAGACTAAGCGGAAGAAAGTAATCTGTACCGTGTAATTGCAGAGAGTCTTCAAAACGCAATCTAATAACATGCATCTGTATTAGAAAGTTGGTTGTTCTAAAATAAACTTGGAAAGCAGAACTTTATTTTCTCCTTAAATATGTCTGTACTTCCTAACAACTATGATGTAAGCAATATTAATGATATTTGGTTCCTTAGAAAGTTGTGTAACCATTAACTTTTTTTTTAAAGACTAGACAGTTTTAGATTCACAGCAAAATTAAGAGGAAAGTAGTTTTCCCATGTACCTCCCAGCCCCTGCACATGATTAACTCTTATTTTTTGCTATTATTTCGGTACGTTTCTCTCTCTTTTTTTTTCTTTTAGCCGAACATTTTACTATGGGAAACTTTAAGCATATGCAATAACAGAATAGTACAATTCACCTCATGTATCCATCACCCAGTTAACCATTAAATAATGGCCAGTCATGTTTCTTCTTTATGCCCACACACTTGCTGCCCCTCACTAGGCTATCCTGAATTACAAGTGAAAAATAACAGTACTTCCTCAGTATCATCAGCTAGTTATTTAAAAAATCCCTCAGTTGTGTTCTGGCTGCTTTTGTTACAATGGTTTCTTTGATCTCTATCTAAACAAGATCCATGGGTTGTTATTTGGTTAGACAACTCTTAGAGGTTATTAATCTACACTTTCCCTCTTTCTATTGATTAGTTGAAGAAACCAGGTTATTTGTCCTGTAGATTTTCTCACTGTCTAGCTTTTTCTGATTGCATCCTTCTGGTGTCATTTAAAATGTTCCTTCGTCCCTGTATTTCCTATAATCTGGTAGTTAGATACAGAAGTCTGGTGTTAATTTTTCTAAGAATACTTCACTGGTGGTGTTAGGTGCTGCTACCACGAAGCACATATTCTAGCTGTCTCTTTGTAATTCTAGTAGTCATCAGGGATCATCGCTGAGATCCTTGATTGCCATCAGGGGTTTATGAAACAGTCACCTTGTCATTTCATCATTCCTAATTGATTAGCTTGAATACACACACACACAGAGAAAGATAACTTTTCCTCATTAACTATCTACTCTGAAATATATTTCATAAAAGAAGAGTACATTAAATGCTTAAGTCTTTTATTTGCCAGTTTTCATAATATAACTGTAATGTTTCCAAAGGCGATCACTGATTTTTTTTTCCTTTTGGTATCATTATGAACTCACGAACTTTTGATATATTAGATGTATTTCAATATTCACTTATTATTTTTATTGATATGAAAATTATCCCATCTTTGGATACAATCTACCCCAGTGAGAACAGTTTCAATATGGCCCCTGTGTTGTTTTGACATGGGCCTAGTAGTCTTTGAAAGACTACTTGCTTTATGCCATGACCAATACTTATTTTCACTGTCCCTCAACATATGTATTTATGTATACCAATATTATTAATAACAATAGGATTACTGAAAACAGGTTAAAATTTGTCCTTGTTTTTTATTCTCTGGACGGTCAAATTATTGTTCTTAAAAATCACTTAAAGTAATTCCCCTCTCTAAACCACCAATTCAATATAGAATTAGGTTCATTTGTTTTATTTTTATTTAGAATTTTTAGGGATTGTTTTTATTTTTATTAAGTTCTGTTAAAAATAAGTAAAAGTTACATGATTTTAAAGTGAACTCTGCAAAACGAGGTATAGTCAAAGTCTGTTTCCTCTCCTTTTTCACTTTGTTCATTTTGCCCCATTTTCTAAGAAAGAAAACATGTTTTCGCCTGTATTAAAACACAAACATCTATTGCCACCCTTAGATAAACAGCATCCTACTATGTACATTTTTCTGTACACACATCTACTTACACAGTATCCTGGAGATCATTCCATAGAAGTATAAAGAGTTATCTTTCAACTTTTTATAGTTACACAGTTTCACTGTTTGGATTTACCACACATTATTCAATCAGTCCCCTCTCAGTGAACATTAGGGTTTTTAGCTTTTTTAATAATATAGAAGTTTTATAGTGAATGTGGATGTGTAAGTCAGTTTATAGTCAAGTGTGTGTCTTTGGTATAGATGTGTAGGAATGGAATTGTTGGGTCAAAGGGCAAATACATATACAATTTTACTAGTTTTGCCAAATTACCCTCCACAAATGTTGTGCTATTTTATAAATGCGTATCTAATTGCACAAGGAAAAACTGTATAAATATAGAGAGAGTGGAATTAAAGACTAAATATGATCTAATGTCAACAGATACAAAGAATTAGCTAAAATACTAATTGCATTTTTATTTAAGTTACTCTTCCCATTGATAGCTATTCATTTATATAACAGCTCTGTCTTGATGGGAGCTTCTGTAACAGATAATATTTGCTAAATCTAATCCATTATGATTATACAATGCAAAATTATTGATATTCAAACAGATTCTCATTTATAAAGGACTATTATCTAGGAAGCCAGCTTGCTTCCACATGATTCACCTTTTCATTGGAGACTTAATAGGAGTAGAAATTATAAATTTGTTCGTTGTGCATACCTCACAGTAGACATTAGCCCTTTTCATCATAAGCCATAACCTATACATTATGAAACCATCTCAGAAAGTCACTAACTTTTAGACTAGAGAATAATGAAATTTTAAAAACATCATTTTAAATACTTAGATTTGCTTCTTAATGGTGTCTTATCATGGATTGATAATTATACTCCTTTGGTTTAAAGCTATTGAGTGATTCACAATGAGATGACTGACAAAACCCAAAGTAATAGTCTAAAGACTTCTTAAACCACTACTTCCAAATCTGCTTCTCTTTATTGATATAATGAGGGGAGAATTAATTTTAAAAGGTGGTGACTATTGATTACTTAATGGCAGAAGATAGTGTTGAGAAATGCTGAAGTGAGCCTATTCTGTGCCCTCCTGGGCAACAGGACCCATTATCCAGCGGTGGAAATCATGCTGTAACCCTCATTAATATTTAACAGGACGCAGGCTGGATGCAGGCTGCAAAATTGCCCTAGGCAAAGGTTCCAATAGGCCGTCAAAATGTTTCAAGCATATAAAAGAGTAACAGATTTCCCTGTGTTCAGATTGTTTATAAGCAGGACAACAACACACTCAATTCCCTTTTGTGATCCCTGGGCGATGGTAGCCTCATGGAAATGCCTACTAGGCAAGCAGAAGTGATTAATGCTCTGGGAAGTCATTCTAGGTTAGTAAGCCCTGCATGAGAAGACTTCGTATTTTCCAGCGTGGGTCTCAGTTTCAGCCCTTCTCTCTCTCGCTTCTTGCCACAAGCTGAAGGGCTCGTTCGGCCGGGGTGGCGAGTCAGCAAGAGGCGTTAATCGTGTCTATCACAGCCACCGTCCTTGGGGCGGTGTCACGTATCACACTGTCTATCAAGCTCACCTCTTGTCACACATCAGGATCTTTTTATTTCGGCTCATTTAAAAGGGAAACAAGGAGTTTTAAAGATAGCTGGTGGGGAAACATGAGTCTAAGAGTGCTTGGAAGAACAACGAGCCTTCCAAGCTGACTTATACTAAACTGGGCTGTGACTTCTGAAAGGACAAGACACGGTTTTATAAATTACTGGCTCCCATTGTTAACTTTTCAAATGACCAGGTGATTTTTCCGTACCAGCAGCTTATTCTGAAAATATTATAAGCTTGGAATGAAATTAAGTTCTTGAGACAGAACATATTCTTAGGATTTATGGGTACATAAAGGACACAACATCAAGATATCCACCATTCCAAACAATGTATAAAATTAGTGAAGAAATATCCATTTTTTGACTCAATGACTCTAAAGATTGTTGAAACTGTATTTAGGGGAATCATTTACTTTGTAACATATGAAGAATTATTTATAATTACCTGCTTAGAATGAGTTACATAAGAATAAAAATTTAGCTTTGTAGGCAAAAAGTATCCAAGGGAACAAGTCTTCTATTAACATACTGAGCTTTTTCTCAAAACCAGTGAATGAAATTGACCCAGAGGTCTCATTGTAATCCCATGCTAAATGTGGACAAATTCAGTTTTACTTTCAACCTCTGACTGGCATGCCTAAATGCTGCTTTCAATTTATTCCTAGCTCTGCGTGTACGCCTTCTCTTTCTGACACCAAGTAGAGAGTCTCAAATTATCAAGTTATCAGTGATAAATGCATTTGTATTCATTTTGGTTTTTTGACAAATACGATCTTTATGAGGCATACTGGTGCATCTACTCATGTTTTTGTTTGTTTTGTTGTTGTTATTTGTTTATTAGTTGGCTGGTTAGTAATACATGTCATTCTGTCATGGAAATTAGTTTGTGGCTAGCTCACTTCAAGAAGGCTCAGCTTAGAATTCATAGATTCTTCAGCTGCCATTCCCAAGAGCAGAAGTAACACTATAAATTGAAAACAATTTAATAGATTTTCTTCAAGGTTCTTAACACTGTAACATAAAACATATGAAGGCATTTTTGTCAACTGTAAATATTATAATGTTAATAATAGTTATACTTTCACTGCCTTTAGATATTCCAGAGAGCTTTTTTAATCCTGTATTTGCAGTATATTGACGCCTACTGAACCATAATCTAATCTATTTAGCAATTTTATCAGTGAAAGTCACAAATTCTAAATGTCCTTTCCTTTCTCTTTCCTATTTTATAGCGCAGCAGTAGTTTTGGGAATTTTGATCATTTTCGGAATCACTCCATTTCAAAACCAGATGATTCAACCGAGGTTAGTATTTTATTACAATTTTATGAATGTTATGCAAACACATTAGGAAAAATTATGAAGCCAATATCACTTTTGCAAAGTAAAGTATATTTAAAAGTCACAGTCTTGCCTATATTTTTGTAATAAATGAACAAAGAACTACTTAGTACCTAGTTACCATGCTGGGTATTAAAAGTAAAAAGTAAAAAGCTCTATAAGAAGCCTAACATTAGGAAAAGCAGAACATGAACTTAAGAAGAGAGTTACAGATAGGAGGAATTTGAGAAACAAGACAGAGGATCATAGGGGAAGGGAGCGAAAAATGAAACAAGACGAAACCAGACAGGGAGACAAACCATAAGAGACTCTTAATCTCAGGAAACAAACCGAGGGTTGCTGGAGTGGAGAGGGGTGGGAGGGATGGGGTGGCTGGGGGATAGATATCAGGGAGGGTATGTGCTATGGTGAACGCTGTGAATTGTGTAAGACTGATGAATCACAGACCTGTACCCCTGAAACAAGTAATACGTTATATGTTAATAAAAAAATTTAAAAAGACAGAAAGCAAACTGATGATTTCCAGAGAGGAGAGGGTTGGGGGACAGGATGATACAGGCTTCCAGTTACTGAATGAATAAGTCACAGAAAACAAAAATAACAGCATAGGGAATATAGTCAATGGTATTAAAAAAAAAGAGAGAGGGCGCCTGAGTGGCTCAGTTGGTTAAGCGACTGCCTTCGGCTCAGGTCATGATCCTGGAGTCCCGGGATCGAGTCCCACATCGGGCTCCCTGCTCGGCGGGGAGTCTGCTTCTCCCTCTGACGCTCCTCCCTCTCATGCTCTCTGTATCTCATTCTCTCTGTCTCAAATAAATAAATAAAATCTTTAAAAAAAAAAAAAAAAGAGAGAGTTACAATGTAATGGAACACAAATAATCCCAAATTTTCTGAGCATTTCCACCATAAAACAATATATATGTTAAATTTTTTGTAGATGGTAATTGCTTTAATTTAATGATTAAATGGCTTCGTTGTAAATTTGTCAAAGAGAGCATATGGTTGCTCAGTTGCACTCAACACTTCTACCATGTGCATTGCTATGCTTCATAGGTGACTATTACGTCCACATTTGCAAACCATGAACACTTTAAATGCAGCTTAAGGAAAGCTTCCCATAAAATTAAGTCTATATAAAAATCATGGTAATAATAATATCTACATTTAATTGAACATGTATCATGATATAGGCACAACACTAAACACTTTCCCACCTCTAATATAGGAACTATTAGTATTATTATTTTACCAATGAAGAAATACATTTCGTTGAGTAAAGGTACTTCTAAATTACACAGTTAATAAATGACAAAGGCAGAACTCAACATCTTGTCTGACTTCAAGTTTGCATTTCTGTTATACTATCTCACAAATGACAGGCCAACTGTGATGTGATTAATGAAAAGCTTAACAACTGACCAAACAGTAGAGAGGAGGGATATATACTGAGAAAATTAAAAATAATGTTTATCATTAAACCTGATTCAGCAACTCCACATGTGATACATTTTAGATCAATAGGTTTTGGATCTTATGTATTTCTTAATTATTCATTCTCATTATTGTATGTTTATTTTATAAAGAATTTTTCCTGTTATATTTAATTTCTCAATATACTTTTCAGATTCCTATGTGTATGTATCTATAATATTTTTAAATATTGGTATTTCAGTAATGGATATTCTAAATAAAAAAATGAAAATAGAATGACATTTAGTATTACTTTATAAATATATCCATTAGTACACATATATGCGTGTGTGTATAATATATCCCCTTTACATATATGTATATTATTTATATACACATGCTTATGGATAAACCTATAAATAGCTATATAGTTTATCCACATTTATTTAGTTTTAAATAAGACAATATATGTATATAGTGAGAAACCCCATATAATTTCATTCTCAATTAACATCTTATATAAACCTTTAATTTCCCATAATCACACATAGATTGTAGATTCTACACAGTAGAATCTGCTGTTTAGTTTATAATTCTAGGGTTAACCTGTAAAAGTAGCTCAGACTCATTCAGGTTCATTGATGAGTAATGGTGGCTTAGTAATTTGTGAAAGAATTTAGTGACCCTGAAAAAGTAGTTCACACATTTTTCAGCAATTCAGCATTCATTCAACAGGTATTTCTTGGGCACCTACTCTATGACAGTGTTTCCATTAGGCACTCAAAAATTACTGTTGCAATTGATGAAAATCCCTACTTCATGAAGGCTAAAGTATAGAGGGAGAGACAGATAGAAAAGCAACAATGACAACAACTGTAAATAAATATCTAATAAAGTTGTGATTCAGACTATGAAAAAGAACAGCATGGAAAAATGTGAAAGTTGAAAATATGCTGAGGTAGTTTTTTTGAAACGTCTGTAAGAAACAATAGAAAAACCTAAAACTAAAAATATTTGTAATACTGGGGCACCTGGGTGGCTCAGTTGGTTAAGCCTCTGCCTTCAGCTCAGGTCATGATCTCAGCAACCTGGGATCCAGCCCCACATGGGGCTCCTTGCTCAGCGGGGAGCCTGCTTCTCCCTCCCCTCTGCCTGCCCCTCCCCCTGCTTGTGTTCTCTCTCTGTCAAATAAATAAATAAAAATCTTTAAAAAAAGTATTTGTGATACTTTCTTGAAGCTTAGGCAACGGTAATTTAACACAGTCATAAAATAATATACTTTCTTTTTTGTTGTTTTTTTATGGGTTGTTTTGTTTTGTTTTTAGTTTGTAATTTTACAGTGAAGATAGAGCTTAAGTAGAGAGAAGAGAAAAGAAAAGGCTAATTTTAAAAATTTAAAGGCTAAATTTAAAAAATTCAAGTTATATTTTATTCAGGGCTTTTGAATTAAGCGAAGAATCTGCCTTTTATAACCTTGAATGTAGAAATTAAAGTTCAATGAGGACTTAAATAGGCTGTCCATTCGTATTTATCATAGGCAATTTGGGGTAAGATATGAAGTAAAACATAATATTGACTAATAATTTTGTTAACTATGTGGTTAAACCTTCCTATTAAAATATTCAAGGAGAGCCTGGGTGGCTTAGTCAGTTAAGCATCCAACTCTTGACTTCGGCTCAGGTCATATCTCAGGCTTGTGAGATTCAGCCCCGTGCTGGGCCTGCAGGGAATCTACTTGAGACTCCCTCCCTCCTTCCTCTACCTCCTACCCCCATGCATGTTCTCCCTCTCTAAAATAAATAAATAAATCTTAAGTACAACAAAAACACAAATTAAATATTCAAGTTAACTAAAGGGAAGTTTCCCCTAATTTTTTTTATATTCAGGAAATATCTGTCTGTCCACCCATCAAGAATGGTGGGCAATGCTAGACTAGATGACCCTTAAGGGTCCTTTCTTGAAATCTAAGATATTGAGGATATATAACCCAATAGGTCCTTCAAGAAAAAAAAAAAACACTCCAAAGTTCTACATGAGAAGTTTTGCTTATTCAAAAAATATCAAGTGTCAGTTATGTTCCTGAAAGTGTTCTAGATGTTCAGAATAAATAAAAAATATAAAATCTCTAGGCTCATGGAGCATACCTCATAGTGGGCAGGCAATAATCAATCAAACAAAGTATCAGATACTGTTAAATACTTAGAATACACTACATATGAATTACATGAAGATTTGTATACTAATGGCTAGACCAACTTCACATTTACTATTGTTTGAGAATGTGGGAAATATGCATGGGATACTCACCTGCAAGAAGAAAAAATTGCACTTTCTCAGATTTACTTCAAAACTTTTTTACAAATGACTATTTCAATTTCTAAAGAATCAAGAGGATATTTTAATGCCCGTTAAGCATGAATACATGCTATAGCCTTTCTAAAGGCCCCAATAAAATATCTCCATCTATGTAGACTTAATCACTCATTATGCCTGTCATTTAATTCTCTTTTGCCCATCTCAAAAATGGGAAAACCTGGGGTGCCTGGGTGGCTCAGCTGGTTAAGCATCTGCCTTCGGCTCAGGTCATGATCCCAGGGTCCTGGGATCGAGCCCCGCATCGGGCCCCCTGCTCAGCGGGAAGCCTGCTTCTCCCTCTCCCTCTGCCTCTCCCCTTGCTCGTGCTCTATCGCTCTCCTCCCCCCACCCAATAAATAAATAAAATCTTTTAAAAAAATGGGAAAAATTAGAGTGGCTCTACTGTACAGCTATTCAAGGAATAACTAAAATTCTTTAAAAAAAATGTTTAAGTGTGAAGCTCAGGTCCTTCGATATCGCAAGTTTTATTTTCTGAGTTTGTAACACATGTAACCAGGCTTGGACAACTTTAAAAATATGTATTATATTCAGATTGAAGTTTTGGAGGCTGCTGAACATAATACATAGGAAACCCACAAATCTGAAATCTTCTCTTTAATAATGTTTTCAGATCAATGATTTTTATTGCTTTATTATTCTGTCTTTTGTAAACAATTCTAACTAGGCATATGAAGGGGAACCCATAAATGAAAGTGGAGAACAAAATAAAACTTCAAATAATGGAGGAGGTTTAGGGAAAAAAATGAGAGCTATTTCCTGGACAATGAAGAAAAAAGTGGGTAAAAAGTACATCAAAGCCCTTTCTGAGGAAAAGGTAAGTATACTCTGCTAATCATTGGTTTTTTCTATTAATTTTTTTTTAATAGTCAACAGATTCTTCTTCTAGATAGAGAATCACTTGGTCCTTTAGGAAGGACTTCAACATCTATTTTCTCCCTCAGAAGTTAGATGGAAAAAAACCATTATGACTCCTATGTTAATAGAGGAAATGGAGGCTCAGAAAGATCACACATGTAGTATATGAAGAACGATATGTCATATGTTGTAACAAACATCAGTACTTCATTTCTTTTTATTGCCAAATAATATTCCATTTTACACATAAACTACATTTTATTTTTCTTTTCATCAGTTGATAGACATTTGAGTTGTTTTCACTTTCTGGCTATTGTAAATAATACTGCCATAAATATTTATGAGTTTTTGTGTGGAAATATTCTTTTGTTTCTCTTGGGTATATGGTAACTATCTGATATTTTGATTGGCAACCTGCTTCCCAAAGCAGTTGCATCATTTTACATTTCCACTAGCAATGTGTGAGGGTTCCGGTTTCTCTACATGCTTGCCAACACTTGTTACTGTCTTTTCGATGCTAGCCTTCCTGGTGGGTGTGAAGTGGAATTTCAGTGTGGCTTTGATATGCTCTTCCCTGATGACTAATGATGCTGAGAATCTTGTCGTGTTCTTATGAGCCATTTGTATATCTTCTTTAAAGAAATGTTTACTCAGGGACACCTGGGTGGCTCAGTCGAGTAAGTGTCTGCCTTCAGCTCAGGTCACGATCCCAGGATCCTAGGATGGAGCCCCATGTCGGGCTCCCTGTTCAGCAGGGAGCATGCTTCTCTCTCTCCCTCTGCCTGAGGTTCCCGCTGCTTGTGCTCTCTCTCTCTCTCTTTCAGTCAACTAAATAAATAAAATCTTTAAAAAAAATTAAAAAAAAATGTTTACTCAAATCTTTTGCCCATTTTTTAATTGGGTTATTTGGGGTTTTTTTATTGTTGACTTTTAAGCTTTTTAAAAATATATCCTGGATGCAAGTACCTTATCAGATATATGATTTGCAATATGATATATTTTCTCCCATTCTGTGGACTATATTTTCACTTTTTTGATGGTATCATTTGTAGCACAGATGTTTATAATTTGATATAGCTCAATTTATCCATTTTTTTGTCATTTAACTTTTAATATTGCAATTAAAAAACTATTGTTTAACTTAAGTTCACAAAGATTTACTCCTGTGCTTTCTTCCAAGAGTTTACAGCTGTAGCTCTTAAATTTTGGTGTATGATCTACTAATTTTTCTATGGAGTGTAGTAGGAGTCCATCTTCATTCTTTCGAATATGGATATCAAGTTGTCACAACACTAATTTGTTAAAAGGACAATTATTTTACTGTTGTTTTTTCTTGGCACCCTTGTTGAAAATCTATTGATAATAAATACATGGTCATAATTATATATGGGTTTATTTCTGACTCTCAATTCTGTTACATTGATCTGTAAGTCTTAGTCCATTCTCTTTTTAACCCACTTCAGTAGGACTTCCGTCCCCAATAATCCATTAAAACAGTAATCATAATCGATATTAACCTCTGTGTGGCTGAATTTACTGGTCACTTTTCTTACTTCTTACATTACTTTTCAACCGTATTTGACACAAGTAATGATTTCAATACATTTGAAACATTCTCTTTTCTTGGTTTCTTTAACTGAGCATTCTTCTGGCTTTCTTTCTTTCTCAGAGTTTCCTTTCTTGGCTTTGGAAAGACTGTCTCTCTAAATATTGAGTCCTTCTGAGGCTTATTCCTAGATGCTCTACTCAGTCTACTCTCCCCCTCAGTGATCTCATCTAGTCTCATCACTTTGTTTTTCTGCAATTAATCTCTAGCTATAATATCTTATCTGTTGTACTTAAACAACCAATTGTGGGAGTGCCTGGGTGGCTCAGTCGGTGCTCAGGTCATGATCTCAGGGTCCTGGGATCTCTGCATCGGGAGCCTGCTTCTCCCTCTCCCTCTCCCTCTCCCTCTGTGCTGTCTCTCTCTCAAATAAATAAATAAAATCTTAAAAAAAAACCCTAAACTAAACATATGTTTAAAAAAAACCAACAAACTGCATATTCAATATCATTATCTATATGTACAATAGGTTTCTGGAACCCAATATATTCAAAACTGAATTATTAATTCTCCATGCTCTACCAAAAAACATGTTTCTTGTCCAGTCTTCCCAGTAGTAATAGACAACATTGCCATAACTCTAGATGGAAAGAAGAGAAAAGAACAGAACAGAGAAGAAAAGGAAAGAGAAGAAGTAAGGTAGGAAGGAAGGAAGTAAAGAAAGAAGAAAGCCCAAGAATCATTCCAAATTCCTTTTTTCTCTCACTTTTCACACCAGTTCATCACCACCTCCTCTTGGCTCAAACTCCAAAATCTTATCTAAAACTCCTAATTTCTCTATGTAAACTATTCCTGCTTTAGACCAACCAACCAACCAACCAAGAACAACTTCTCTTGCCTAGACTGCCATAAAACCACCTAATTGGTCATCTTTCTTCCACTCTTTCCTCCATAAAAGCCATTCTCCACACAAAAGCCAGAAGGCTCTAAAGTGGAATTCAGAACACATCATGCCCCTTGGTTAAAATTTTACAATGCCTTCACAATGCCTTCCCTTACTATAGTATGTTCATTCCAGTCCTCTGAGAAGCAGGTCCTAAGAAAGGCAATGGACACACCAAAGACTATTGGGGAAAATGAATGTGAAGGATAGAGAAAGAACTGGATAGGGAAAGCCTTCAGACAACAGTGCAAGTCTGACACTGTGAAAGGAGAGGAAGAAAGTGTTAGCCAGACTGGTAGATAGTCCCTGAACCAAAGTTTTCCATTAGAGGAGCCCTGTATCCCACAGAATGGACTCAAATGGTACCCCCACTGTTTCAGTCACTGGCAGAGAGCATGGCCTCCATGCAGACACCATGGTGAATTCAGTAGCTGGGGCTGTCAGTAAAGAAGGGTCTCACAGCAAAAGATCTGAGTGACACATTTCCATGACCACTACACTTGATCTATAAAGCTCTTCCTGATCTGACTTCAGTGTACTTCTCTGAGCTCATTTTCTAACACTCTCTTTGCTCTCACTCAGCTCCAGCTACATTGGCCTGGTCTTCCCGCTCACAACCCAAGCTAATTCTGAGTTGAGTTATTTTGTTCTTGCTATTCTTTTTGCTTGGAAAACTGCCTCCAATTCTTTATACAAGTTATATCTTAACATTCAGGTCAAGAATTCAGAGCATATATTACCCTACAGAGGAGGTCTTTGGAGGCTACTCCATCGAAATCAGCCAATCTTCCCCTAACCCTAATCCAGTAGCTAATCCTCTCACATCACTGTTTTATTTCCTTCATAGCACTTATTCCCTGAAATTTTCTTTTGCGTTTTGTTTACACACACCTCCCCAAACACTAAACACAAACACACACACACACACACACAAACCCTAACACACTAAAACGTATCTCATTAGAGCAGGGACCGTGTTATCTTGTTTACTATGGTATCCCCAGTTCCCAAAAACAGTGCCAGGTCCTTACAAGGTGTTCTCTAAATTTGTGTTGAATGACTGAACAAATGAATAAAGGAATGGGTATAAGCAGAGAATCAAACTGAGTATATATCATATATGTATTCTGAAGTTTTATCGATGTTTAGAAATGCTCATAAATGAGGAATATTGAATTACATTTTGATGAATATTAAGAAATTTATAGGTTTTGTCCAAACTATCTAAATATGGAAGACATTTGAGATGTTTTCAAGCAGATGTAATTTGTTTTGAAATTGTCTGTCTTTCCGAATTTTATGCAGGATTTGCTTTTCACTTGACTAGGTGTGCAAGCTCGGTATGACGATTTGTAAAGCTTCTTAGATAAGCTTCACTTTAGAATTGCAAAATGTGCATGTTTTATTCATATCTAGTGATCTGATAGGGTGCAAATAACTGACATGAAACAACTCTGTAGAATTTAAACTTGTAATATCAGATCTCAAAGGATTAGTAATGGTGGTAAATAGATGATAAGGAGAACATGAATAAATAAAAGTGCTTTAACAGATAAAGCATAGATGTTAATAAATCTAACATTTCTGATTAAGTAGCCTCAATATGATATTCATACTAATTTACAAAATGAATTATTATAATTTCATTTGAATTCCATAATGTGGAATGTTTCATCTAAAGAATTTTTCCAAGTATAACATGTTTTGCTCGAAATTGAACTAAAGATTAATGACCCTCATATTTTATGCTGATGTATTCCTAAGTATTTTATTGCTAAAACATGTCTTGTTTGTTAAATCAAGTGGATATCTCCATGGAAATCAGTTCTCTGCATTTAACCTCTGATATGTTTTTTCTGAAGGATGAGGAAGTTGGAGAGGGTGCCCTCCCATATCGGAACAGTGACCCAATGATTGGATCTCACACAGAGAAGGTCTCCCTCAAAGCCAGTGACTCCATGGATAGTCTCTACAGTGGGCGGAGTTCATCAAGTAAGCCTATAGAATAAGGGACAAGATCCTTACTGGGAGGGCTAAGCTAATTAAAAACAGCAGATTTTTAACTATAGAGAACAAACTTGATGGTTACCAGAGGGGAGGTGGATGGGGGATGGGTGAAATAGGTGATGGAGACTGAAGAGTACACTTATCATGATGAGCACTGTGTAAATGTACTGAAGTGTTGAATCACTATACTGTACACCTGAAACTGATATAACACTGTTATGTTAATAATACTGGAATTAAAAAAAAAGAGAGAGAAACAAATTCAAATGAAAACCAACAACAGATTGGCTTCTCTGGGGCTTATCAAATTAGCAAAAAGTTTCCAGCTACTTGATAAGAGAAATAGTGAAAATGTAGGATTGCTGAATCCATAGAGCTGCTGGTGTTTAAAATGATACACAATATATTCGACAGAATTATGTATTATTTTGAAACTTTTAACACTGTAGTTGGCAGAACTCTTGGGGATATGCCTCAAAAAGATCATGTTGGGTGACTAAAATCTGCATCCCTAAAATAAAAATGTTTGCTTAGGAGAACTAGCATTATCTTGAGTCAAAATTTTTAAAATGACTTGACGTGTTCAGATAAATGAAATCCTGTTCTGTCTCTTCTTCCTTCCCTCCCTTTCTCCTTCCTTTCCTTTTTTCCTCCTTCTTTTCTTCCTTCCTTCCTTCTCCTCTTCCTTTCTTCTCTCCCTCCTTTCCTTTCTTTCTTTCTTCTCTTTTTTTCCCTTCTCCTGTCCTCACTTTTTCCTTCCTTTCTGTTCTTTTTTGCCTGAAGTATTCTGAAAAGAGCAGGATGTATGCATCAATTCCCACATTTACTTTTTAGGTGTCCATCCAGCATTAGTGAGTCAAGAATGAAATACAAATGTAAATACTAAATAGAAGGAATATCACCGGGTGACAAAAGGAAGCAGCATGCATTCAACAAGGATTTTCTAAAATCATTGTTTCCAAGAGGGAAGTCGTTCAGGTTTCAGTCACATAGCCTGCTACAGTATTTGAATGAAACTACAGGGCACCTTATAACTTTTTTATGTGTATACTGTTATACATCCCTCTGATCTTTTCAGGGCTTTTAAATGTTTTCTTTTTTTGCAAGGTTTATTTTCCATTTCCTTTTTAATCAACTGCTTCTGTTATTTGAAGATAGATCTCAAAGACCTACTTTTCCTATTGGCTGAAGAAGAGTTATTTTGTGGAAAAAAAAAAAAACTAATGTAGAAACATTTGAAGGATATATTTTTGCATGTGTGAAATTCAGATTTTATAACTATTCACTTCTGCTGGAAGTTTTAAAATTCTCAATTGTAATGCTGAATGTGGGTAGAATTTTACTAACTGGAATGTACCATGAAAAGCCAGCGCCAGGGGTGGCCACGGAAGGGAAGGTGTAAGGAGATGGTGGCCCACTTAGCTATTGTCATACACAACTTAGTTTCTTAGTTACATGCAACTCACCCTTTCTTACAACGGTTCATATTCAATATAGAACATCTCTAAGGTTCTTTACCTTATTTCCATAATTATTTGAAAAATAGTAGAGAAACCAGGGCTGTTTTGTCTTTGAACAGAGCACTGAAAGGCCACACTGAAGGAGAAAGTGAAAGTAGTGGAGAGTGTTGAGAGTGGTGGAGAAACCGAGAGTTACTTCCACTGGGAGCCATTCTTGCCCCCATCCTGCAGGCAGCAAAAATGGAATCTTTTTTCTTTTTTTCCCTTGAGGTTCAAACTCAGAAGGGAAAAGGACCAGAGAACAAGGATTTGGAGCAATTTTAAAAGCCCACTTTAGAAAGTTTAGAACCACTTGGGAATATAGACACTGGAACACACTTTCTCTTTTTCCTTCACATTCACACAAGCAAAAGTGCTACCTTTTATGCATAGAGATGTTGTTTCAAAATGGCTTTTGGTACATAATAGGATGTTTGGGAGAGCATTCTAGCTACATTGTGATAAGTATAGGGAACCCTGTAGTCTTATGCTTTGACCATTTGTGATCAGTAGCACATAAAGGTCAAACTGTTGCTATAGGTTTTTGTCTTTGTTTACAGGTACAAAATGAATTGTCTGGCCTGTATAGGGAGTTAAGTCTGTATCGTCTGCCTCTTTAGCAAGTGTTCAATGCTCAAAACACTGTGCTACCAGATCAGATCACAGAGACTGTAGTGAGAGGGTGTTTGGGTTAGTGGTTGAGGAAAGAATGGTCAGATTGGCTGGAGAAAGTTCAGAAACGGCTCAGAGGACAGAGGTCAATGATGGAGAGTGACTGGGAGGCAGAAAAAATAGGAACCCATCACTTAGAACCCCCTCAAAAGGTTGGCATCCAGTGCTTCAGCATTATCCCTGCTTAGCTGTATCCAGACGATGGTTCAGAATGTTATGAACCTTCAGTGAGAACTGTTAACCTCTGCTTTGCTTTCATCAGGCGGAATAACAAGCTGTTCAGATGGTGGTACAAGTAACCGGGATAGCTTTCGACTTGATGATGATGGCCCCTACTCTGGACCCTTCTGTGGCCGCGCCAGAGTACATACTGATTTTACACCAAGCCCCTATGACACTGACTCCCTCAAAATCAAGGTGTGTGCACCTCGTATCTGCATTCCGTGTGGTTTGTCTAGCACTGGAGGTATGATCTGTGTCAGGAAGTACAAGCATGGGCAGGGGGGAGGGGTGGCGAGTGTGTTCTTCTCCACAGTGGGACTGAGGACTGGGTTCCTGTGGCAAGAATTTGAGCAGAATACATGAGGTGGGATAGGGGAATCAGATTCTGTTGAGGCTACAGCCTAAGTTGCTGTCACGGAGGTAACGCAGAATCCAAGCCTATCAGGGGAGAAGAAATTGTTTACATTTTTCTGAAAGCCAAAAGCCTCACAGGTTACTGGAGGCGCCCAGCTCTGCCTGATACTTGCTGGAGTTAAAAGGAGAGAGAGAAAAGATGGCGATTTCAGGCAAGAGCCGCCCACAGCAACTCCCTTGGGAACCAGACTTGGTTGGGCAACTTCAGTGCTTAAGTTAGTTGCTATGAATAACCAGACATCTTTCTCCCAATGATATTCCCTCCTGAATTCCCTCTTCTTAACTCTTGTTCTCTGTATTCGTTTTCTATTGCTGTGGAACAAATTTCCACAAGCTCAGGGACTTTAAACAACACAAATGTATTACCTCACAGTTCTATAGGTCAAACATTTGGTCATGGCCCAACTGCATTCCCTGCTTAAGGTCTCACTGGGCTAAAATCCAGGTGACAGCTGGAGCTGTAATCTCCCTGGGGCTCAGGTCCTCTTCCAAGGCAGAATTCAGTTGCTTGTGGTTGTAGGACTGAGACTCCTGCTTTCTTGCTGGATATTGTCTGGGAGTCACTCTCGGACCCTTGAGGTTGCCAGCCATGGTCCTCTCTGCAACATGGCAGTTTGCTCCTTCAAAGCCTGCAGGGGAAAAGCTCACTCATGTTTCAAATCTCTTCAAGAGCTCCTACCTGATAAAGTCAGAAACACCCAGATAATCTCCCTCTTAATTACAACATTAACTAATTTGGGACAGTAGTTACATCCGCATAGTCCCTTGCACCATAAAATACAACATAATCATGGGTGGGAAATCCATCGTTTTCATAGTCCTACTCACACTAGAGGGGAGGTGCTTTTGCAATCATACAAATAGAAGGTTTGGTGCTAAAGTATTTTATACATGTTAAATTATTCCTTTTAGTAACACAAACTGATATAGCTAAAAGGACAGAAATTATGACTTTTCTATACTATCAACACCAAGCCAATGTTAACCAGCAGTTATAAGTTATGAAGTATTGATGTTATTATTTAACATTCAAGACACTCTGCTCTTCTCTTTATCCCTTCTATTGTAACAAACCAGAGTAAGCTCAGCGGGAGAATGAGGAGAACATTATTGTCCATAGTTAGCTCCTTAGTCGTTTCTATGAAATGATTTGAAGTCTAAGTTAAAGTTTTGGGGAAGGAATATTTGTAGCCTAGTAATGTTGGGGGAGGGTGTAGAAGGGAACAAACTGAACACATTTTGACTCAGGAGAGCTTTCCACCTGCCCTATAATACCATACCAGCGCCCCACCACTTATGCTGTCTAAGGTGCTATTTGTAGAGCTCTTGCAGGACACAGTAAGAATCCCCCAGTTACCACTGAGGATTGAATGCCATTGTTTATATCAAGGGTCTTATCCATAATGAAATTGGGTCTTTGCTTGGTGACCTGAGGGCTTTCCCGGAACGTATGCTTTTATAAGTTTAGAGGATAATAGGAAGGATGCAGCATAGAGCTCCCATGCTTAGAAACCTCCCCTAGAGCTTCTGGGGATTTTCTAGGTCTGCTTAGCTGATCCCATCTAGCCCAGGATTTGATTCCCCATGGTTAAAGGCAGGAAGAACCAGATGAACAGCTCATAAGGTCAGACAAGCAGATGATCACAAATCAGAAAGATCAAGTCTTTTAATCACATTGACAATGTGTGTTTTAGATGGGAGAACACACACTCCTAGAACATGAGGAAAAGACATTTTTAGTAGCAGACTCAATGTTTTGTTTGTTTGAGGGTAGTCCCCGTATCAGAATCTATAATGTCCTCTCTGGGGTAGAAACTTGTAAGTCTCAAAGGAGGAAATATGACTTTTAAATGTAGGCACTGTATTTGTGTAGAAATCAATTTTCTTTACAAAGAAGTACCCCTGGGGGTTTTCTAATCTTGCTGGTAACTGGCACCCTGCAGCAATCAGAGTCTTTGAGATGAATGAAGAAAAAGACCAACTGGTTTGTCCATCCTAATGGGCTTCATTCGTATTTCAATCCAAACTCTGTTGTGAAGCTCAATCTAAGTATTATCTTCTCTGAAATAATTCAGTAGCATAATTTATCCTTAGTGCACACACACATACTTTTGTTACATGTTTAGATATACGAAGCTCTTAACAGTTTCACGATTTTAGATGAATGCAATACTTTAGATGGTTTTTTACTGTAAATTTTTCAGATGAACTAGAAGCATGGACAGAGACTTCTTTTTCTTTCCCTTCCCCATTTGAGAGCCCCTCCAGGAATGATAGCTCGAGCTTTGCTATATATCTATTGCTTTGACAAGCTGAATGAAGAGAGCATCATTTTTTGAGTTCAGACAACTGACTGCCATGAGTTTGGGAAGTTATTTAATGTTTGCATTTCTTTTCCATAATATTTAGAGTTATAAAGATACCTTGTATATGTACTTAAGAAATGTGTCATGGGCATAAAATGACTCACTATATGCAAAAGTACTTTGTAAATTCCATTGTGCCCTACAATTGTAAGTTCGTAAGTTGATATACCAAAAACATAAAGATGTCATCAAATGCATGTAGGAGCTTTTCTTCAAGCTTGTTGAAGTGTTCTTCATTATTACTAGCAAAGAGTTCCCTTGAACTTTTAAAAGAAATTTTCTCTTAGATTTATTTCTGTTATCAGTAACCTCCCTTATCATATTCCCTCATCATTCTAATTTTCTATGATTCCGTTCTTTCTACTAATTGTCATAGCACCAAAGTTCTCTGAAAACTCGCTGGTATATTTCTTTGTCTTTAGAAAGGAGACATCATAGACATTATCTGCAAAACGCCAGTGGGGATGTGGACAGGAATGTTGAACAATAAGGTGGGAAACTTCAAATTTATTTATGTGGATGTCATCTCCGAAGAGGAAGCAGCCCCCAAGAAAATAAAGGCACACCGAAAGAGTGGAATAGAAAAACCCAAGACTCTGCAGGAGTTCTTAGAGAGGATTCACCTTCAGGTTAGCAAACCTGTGACCTATTTGATGCTGGTGGCATCTGGATGGAATAATTGAGGAGAATGGATCAGTGCTGGTACAGTGGTAAAAAATATATATATATAGGACTTACAACAAAGAAAAATCTGTTTTCCAAGAAAACTTATTTCTCCTTTATTACTTTTATTACACAAGGACAGGTCTATAACCTCCCTTGGACTAAACTCTAATGGTACTTAGCAGTGACAGTAGAGATTAATGTTGAGAAAGTGCAGTGAAAAATGAAAAATACCTAGGAGAATAAAAGGTCCAGAGAAAACATGTAAATGAGAATGATAAAGAGAGCATGAAGAGTAAAGGTAAAAATCCAGAGAATTGAAAGGAAACAGGGAAAGAAAATTACATTTTCTATAGGGCAGAGATCAAAAGCAAGTCAAGAGAAGAAAGCTAAATGTAACTGTTTCAAAAGCAATTTCTTAGGAGATAGTGATCATTAAGCCCCCATGATGATTATGTTAAGGAAACTGTGTTGTCTATATTTATAATCCAATTATTTTCTTGTTATATTAGCAAAATTTTTATGAAACCTCTACCTCATTAAATGGTGTATACATACAATTTACCTAGCCTCACTCAATTTACTGTTTTGCAACCCATTTCTAATATTAATGCAGCAGTACTTTGATAGTTTTCAAAATTCATCAAGGCAATAGCCAATTAAACTTTCCTTAATTGTTTCTCCTGAGTTATCTAGTTATACTCCTGTCTGTAGACACGCTACCTAGGCCTGCTTGTTGCCCCCCAAATGTGGTACTGCTTGGATGAAGTACAAAGTTTAAGCCCTGCTTCTTCTTTTTGTTTGCTCTGTGACCTATGAGAAAACCAAGGTCTAAGGAAGTGAAATAACTTACTCAAGAACCCACAATCAGATGATTATGTCAGAATGGGGATTTTGGTTTCTCTGTTCTAATTCAGTGCTCCTTCTAAGAGACATTATTTTTAAAAGAAGTGGTACTTTCTCTCTCTCTCTCTCGCTCTCTTTTTTTAAAGGGGCTGGTAGTTATTCCTAATTACTTAAAACTTTTATGCTTCCTCTTACTCAGTTTTGGTAACCAAACTAAGGATACTGAAATTATGATCAAGTAAAATGGAAGGAAGTTTTGAGCAAGCTGTAAAGCATTCAACTTCACTTTGCATTTTTATTCTGTTAGAGAGAACAAAGGTTACATAAATAACATACAGACTCAGAAATCAGAAGCCTATGAATTTTAACTTAATATATATTGATGCAAATGATGGACAAACTATACATGCTGAGAAAAGAAAACAATACTTTTCCTAACCACAGTGCTTTTATGCTTAATAAAAACTTTTAATTAAATAGAAAGTCTGGAATTCCTTAGGTTTATATAATGACTTTCACCAAATGCTAAGTCTATTTTTCATGCCTGTTTCAAATTCATCTTTTAAACTACCCCAAGAAGTTAGTGAGGGTAAATTATTTTTGCAAGCCAGCAAACAAGATGTAGATTCAGAAATATTACTATAATTATTCTTTTAGAGGCATTTTATTGATAGATGTAAGGACACGCTAGCTTTGTCAATTGAACTATTTGAGAAGTGAAAAAGTGCCAAATGGGATGAATGATCCAGCTATTTAATTGATCCATGATTTAGCACTGCACGGCTTGACGTAATTATTTCTTCTTTACATTTGTCCTTCCAGAAGGTGAGAATTCTCCAACATACTCTTTTAAATGCCCTAGAGTTCGTATGTGGAGAACTAGTACAAAGTAAAGTTAAGCAAAAGTTCTCTCGGTGCCTTTGGTTTCCATACGCACTTCTACACTTTCTTTAAATCTAAAGAGAACTAAAAATAAAATATTTGAATCTGACTAGTTTATCTTATACATATTTTTTCTCCCCCATAGGAATATACCTCAACACTTTTGCTCAACGGTTATGAGACCCTAGAAGACTTAAAGGATATAAAAGAGAGTCATCTCATTGAATTAAACATTAAAAACCCAGAAGACAGGATGAGATTATTATCAGCTGCTGAAAATCTTCTTGATGAAGAAAGTAAGTGTGCACACCTACTTTTCTCCCTAGCTGAAAATCACAGTTCAATGTAAATAGTAAAATTATTAAAAACAAAGCCCCAGTTTTATTTACAGAGAATCCCATAAAGCATTCTTTCCCATAAAATAAGTATTTTCTTATTTATTTGGAAACAACAACTCTGGTCGAGTCTATAATTAGGAAGAGGACTTTTTTCCCTTATTGGACTCAGAAAATGAAGGGACTTTTCTGGGCATCTCATTTAGATTCTGCAGAGCTATTAATTTACACACAAGTGGATGTCTGCATTCCCAAAGACTGAGGGAGTTAGAGACAAATATTTAGTGACAGCATGAGCCATTAGTGAGAAATGTCATATGCAACTTCTGTAGAACAGCGCCGAGCATGGCTCTAAGCTAATGAGCCTTCGCGCCACACAGGAAAATTCATTTCATTACCATATAGTCACATCTTGTATGTGTTTATAGTATTCTTTCAAAATGTTATAATAGCTTGCAAAAATATTCAGCACTCACTTTTATTATCTGAGATGGGTCTCTGTATTTGTAAGTATAAACTGAAGATGAAGTAATGCATGCACATTCACTTACCAACTGGGTTTATAAAGACCGGATAGCTTTTGTTTCTACAGGTACCCAATCTGAACGCTCTTCTTACTAAATCTGGTCAGGCTTCTGAAACCCTGAGCTCAGGACGTACCAAACTCCACAAGGAATATTTCCTAAGGAAGAAAGAGGGATGTAGCTACTTTTAAAGATGAAAAAGAACTCAGATCATCTAATCCAACTTTCTCTTTCAAAAGTAATATTGCTCATAATCATTAACTACTTTTTTTGAACCTGTTCTCGGAGTAAAACTTTGAGCCAAGATCTTTACATTTATTATCTTCTTCAATGTGCTCCACAGTTTTGTGAGTTAGAGAGTACTGTCCCGTGTTTATAATGAGAAACTGAGAGATAAGTAACTTCTCTAAGCTCACACACATAGTAAATCGTGGAGAGCCAGGGCCAGTGTTTGTGATGCTACTCTACTTTCTACAAGTAACAGCCCAGATGGAGAGCAAGGAGGAAAGTTGTATTTAGGACCCAGGCCTCCTGACTGTCTCGTGGTAGGTTTCCTGTATCCTGTCTCATATGCTCCAAAATGGGCATAGTTACACAGCACGTGTTTATACACTGGCCTTTTTATCTCGCAGGAATAAATTTACTTTTTTAGAAACTGCATCTCACTTTATTCTTACTTACTGTCTTGAGTTTGCACAGATCTTCCTCCTTTTCAAAGAGCTTTCACATGTAAGACTAATTTGACACCTCCAGAATTTATTTCCTCTTAGGCCCAGGTGTTTATATGCATCCTTTGAAACTGTGGGGGCTAGGAGAAGGGGATGAGGTCACAAAGGCAGACAAAGGTCAACTTTAAGAAAGTAGCCAATTTACTCAATAGTACAAGCCAAAACAAAACTGATCCATGTAAACTGACGAGGCAATATCTCTGGGGTAAATGAGGCAGTTTCTTTCACACCCTGTCATTTCTAAACATGGCTCCTCACTAAATAATGTGAGGCTAAGAAATAGATTCTGTAGATTTCTTGGAATTGATAATGTTCAGTATCGTTGTCAATACCCTCCAGAATAATTTGATGTTGAAGTAGTGGGAGGGAAAAGGTATTTTTTGAGCACTTGTAAATACATTGCTTTTCTTCTGTAATACCATCCATATAGGTATTTTGTCCATTCCACAGATGAGAAAACATTTCAGAGATGAATTTTAAAAAGGCCAAAAACAGCTAGATAAGTAGCAGAGCTGAAGTTTTAATCAAAGGCAGCCTGCTATAAAAATCCAAGTTCTTTCTTCCACACATGCAAACTGGTAAATATAGAAAGAACAATGAATATCTGAAAATTGAAGTTTTCTACTATGCCAATTTTCTCAGGAGCTTCAGTTCAGTTTTCCATCCCAGAAAGTGGAAGTTAATACGTAAGTGAGAACAGAAACCTTGCAACAACATTACTGCCTGAAAGATGCAAGACGCCTATGGCCGCATTGCAACAGGCCTGGTGACTAGGAAGGGCGAGAGAGCCTGGGTGATAAAGGGTTTCAGCCATAAAACAGTGCTCAGTCTGGACCCACAGCGGGAAGATCGGTCCAGCCCTGTGGATTGGGCCATGGATGGTGTCCATTTAATTTCTTCATTCCACCCCCCTCATCCCCCCTCTACTTTCTATGTTAATGAAAGAATAATGATGTATAGATAACATCATATGAGAGCTAGGTGCAATTTGAAAAACCATCTGACCCAAATGCTTCCCTTGCAAGATGGGGAAACTAAAACCAGAGTAGCTAAGTAGCTTTCTCAAGGTCACAAATCTAAACCCAGTCTCCCACATCTATTAGAAACACATCCTACTATGCCCTGGAAACAAAACACAATATCTCCAAAGCATGATATAAAAAAGTACAAATCCCCCCAAAGTATTTCCCTTATAAGACTTTAGAAAATGGTATGTGAAGGTCACTAAAAGTTGATCATTTAATAAAAACTAGTAATGTGCAAATATACACACACAAAGCCAAATTCTGGGGGGTGAAAAATAGAAAAAAAAAATGCCGATGCAACCAGTGTTTGTTGTTAACACACAACCCTGAGATTTTTCTTATTTTAATCTTATGGTCTAAAGTAGTACTAGAATATACATTCAAAAAGATGCATATTACATGTTAGGCTATTCTGACTGAAAGCTATTTATCTTGTATGAAACTGCTTTGCTCAAGAAATAAAGAAGAATGACTTCTATTTGTTGATAAGATGGTGAGTTCTGATGATTCGGCACCATGCTGCTGCATGCATGCTTATTTTTATCTATTCTCTACTCTGTGAATCATATCTCCTACAACCATGCTAAAGATTAAATGCACAACCTTCATGTACCTTGAAAGATAAAGACCTTGAATATACGGTTATATAAAACTAAGATATTATTAAAAACAACTGCATGTCACAGTCATAGGTTAAAAATAGGTGTGTGTGTGTGTGTGTGTGTGTGTGTAAGAATGGAGCATGCAAATTGGCCAGGATTTTATGTATGCATTTTATCTTGATCACTGAATATAGTCAGTTTGAGGAATGTCGATAAATTCCTAATTTAAAACCTCAACGCTTCTTAGATCGGGAACTGGAAAGTTTTGCTTTTAACCCTTCACTATAAAAATTGAGGAGAGTGGACACCTGTTTGAAGAACAAGAGCTTTGAGATGATAGAGGAAAAACTACAAGCCCCATGTGAGCCTTTAATATATCTAGAGGGACCAAGAGGATGGGGGGAGTGGGACAGGGACAAAAACAGAAATCTAATACTTAGAGCAAGCAATTTTCCTTTTCTCTTAGGCCAAAATAGATAGCACTGTACCCACTCTGACCCTGAACATGTAAACTGGATTAACACTTCTTAGGTCACCGCTTGACAGGAGGTAAAGATGTTTCTCCTACAAGCTGATAGAAGGGCTGGGTGGTTGGTGGTAGCACTGATTACGGGATTACCTCTGGAGGAGGATAACAGCTTTGGGGTTCTGCAATCCCGCCAAGGCCAATACCGAGGTATTCTGAATTTGCTCCCGTGTTGCATTAGAACTGAGCAGAATTAGGTCACTGGCTCCCTCAGCTGGGAATCTGGATGAGGTTAGAAGGAGAGGAAAAATTGGGGTGAGACTCGGCTTTTGAAGGAGCAAAAGAATTATTTGGTGCACATTAGGATTGCTCTCTTTCTCATCTGAATTTTAAAATGGTTTCTTTGCTTTGAATAAAGATTCCCAGTAAGAATAGAGAATGTGTGTGTGTGTGTGTGTGTGCGTGTTTGTGCATATGTTGTTCATAAACACAACCTTCAGGACCCCTTTGCTTGCTAATAAATGCCTCTTGCAAATAATCAGAGTTAACTGCTATTTATAGTAAATATTTTCTCTTTATTCTGAACTTGTTCCTCTTTTCCCGCATTTAGAGGCACTTTGATGTGTCTTAAAAGTGTGATGAGAATGTGTACTCTTGTCCTCAGGGAAAACGGGTGATGGAAATAGCTTGTTCTCCATATAAGCACAGGAATAATTACATTTTAAATTGGAGGGAAAAGATTAAAAAAACAACCAGCCTAGTAACTGAATAAGCAAACTGTCCTGGAAGCTGGGTATCATACACTTTGGATAGCTGCAACCTCTGTTGGCATGCTCAGTGAAGAGGAGAGGGCTTTGTGTGCCAGGCTGCTGGCACCAGCTGTGGTCACGGCAGCTCCACATTGCTCAACTATCCCCAGTTGTGCCTTCCCGCCTGCCTCCGTGCCCAAAGCGACGCAGGGCAAGAGGCAAGTCCCAGCCAGGAGCCTGGACCGCGAGCTGCCGGCGGGGGAGACTTGTAGTTAATGCCAGGCAGCAGCCCAGCAGTCAGTCTGACAGCGTGCCAGGGTAGCCTGGTGCCCCAGCCCCTGACATGCATGCCTGGTGTTTCCAACCCACCTGCCGTATGGTTTGGATCTAGATTCAAGAAAGGTACAGCTTTTCAGAACTACAGGCTAACCATCCACATATACACAGTAGAGAAGGCACACGGGCGTCTGACTTTTATGTATTTATAAATATATTTAATATATATTTCCAGTTATAGCTGTTTAGCTTTAGGCAATTCAATTTCTTCAGAGTTCTTGTTGGTTTTACCACCTCCCCTGAAGATTTAATTTATGATTGATGCCATATTCTATATAATAAAAAAACAACAAAATTAAATGTAAACATTTTTAGTCTTCTATCAGAGAACAGTGCCCAGAGGAGAGAGTCCATAGAATTTTCACCTCAGTCACCTAAGGCACTTGTAATGTACTTGTTTTTATATTGCGCTATGATTGCGTACTAGGCATGACTTTGTATGATTACCCTGGTCAAACAAGACAGAATCCTCTAATACCATATGCCTTCCCCGAAGCCCCTAGTTCTGTGCTCTGCACTGAGTAGACGGTTTACAGATACTTGCAGAATGAAAAACAAAAACAACAACAATAAAACAACAAATGCTTGTGGAATGAATTAAGATTGAGGAAATAGAGAGACTTGTAAATCGTAAGGAAACTTTTTTCTGATTATAAAACTTTAAGTCCCTAGCAATCCCACCTCACAGATAGAAGTGTTTGCAGTAGGCAGATGCATCCGGGTGCTGCTGAGCGATTAGATCTCAGATGAGGGTGCCTCTGCCCTTACTGAGGCAGTCAGCAGGGTGCAAGGGGAGGTTGCTGTGAATGTGAGTGCAAAGATTCACTCCGTGGCCCACATCTCATCAGAAGGTAGACTACGCTGTTAAGATGCAAAGAGAGATGTGCAAAAAGAGGGAGCATCATTTCAACTCCTATTCTCTCACGGCCTCAGGAAAACAAGAGCAACTGGTTGTTATTCCATGAAGGGATTCCTGTTTTCCATTTGTTGTTTTTCCAAATGTAGGTTAGTATTCAAATGACATGAATACCAAAAAGTCACTATTGTAAAACTAACACGTTCAGGTAATTTAAGGATGTGCTTAAGATGAAATCAGAAATAACTAAGAGTCACGCCATGTTGTCTACTGAATGTTCCTCCTTGGACAACACTGCCTCTGGACAAATAAACACAGCTGTAGATACCTGGAGAATGCCCGAGTTTTGTTCTGAGTGACTCAAATGGGGCTCCAACATGAAGCTGAGATTTTGAACCATCCTCAAAGAGGATGACATAGCTTGGTTTTTCCTCTTTGGAGATGGCACCAGGAGAGAAAAAGGGGACAATAATTCAAAGAGCCAAGAGGTATCTTCATTTGAATTTCAACGAAATTTCTTATTTGATCTTTAGTTGCTACTTCTTTTAATTAATCTAAGCATCACATTCTTTTTATTAAAAAAAATTGTTTATTGAGCACTTTCTTTGACCAGGCATTTTCTTATGCCCTGTAGATTGCATTATTTTATATTACCCAAAAGAAAAAGAAGCCCAAAGAAGCAGAAGCTTCAGACCTAAGGCACACAAGACAGTAAAGTCAAAATCTGGATTATTTGGGTGAAGAAAGTTGAGAAAGAAACCTATGTGAATATAGGACAGGATTCTCTCTTTAGGATATGAGAACTTTTTCCCAGAATTAGGGTTTAGTTTGAATTCCTTAAAGCTTTCTTCACTTTTAGTATAATTGAGATTGCCTATTCCTAATTAAATGTCACAATTCCAATATTTTTATGAATAATTATGTTAGCTGTCTTCTGTTTTACTCTAATCACCATGCCATTTTATATCTTTATCAATGACTATCTTAAAATGTTGAACCATGGGCTTTACACAATTCCATAAAAATTTTGGTAAGAAATAATATATTTTAATATTCAAATTAGTTCTTTATGACAAAATATTTCCTAAATAATTTTCCCTTAACGTAATTATTTTATTTTCATTATATCGAGTACAGAAATGTTTGGGGTTGCTTTCTGGCCTTTTTTTTTTTTAAATTTATTATGTTATGTTAGTCACCATACAATACATCATTGGTTTTTGATGTGGTGATCCACGATCCATTGTTTTCGTGTAACACCCAGTGCTCCATGCATTACGTGCCCTCCTTAATACCCATCACTGGGCTAACCAATCCCTCCTCCCCCCTCCCCTCTAAAACCCTGTTTGTTTCTCAGAGTCCATAGTCTCTCATGGTTCATCTCTCCCTCCAATTCCCACCCCCCCATTTTTCCCTTCCTTCTCCTAATGTCCTCCATGTTATTCCTTATGTTCCACAAATAAGTGAAACCATATGAGCTTTCTGGCCTTCTGATTATGCCTGCTGTTAGCTGGCAGCAATAAAGAAACACCCTTTGTCAAATTATTTAATAATTCTCCAATATACCCAGATTTGAAAATGTATAGCCTTTGGAATATTTGCAAACCATGCAGGGGCTTTATTGAAAAACTGTACCATTTTAATTTTTTTGTTTTTTAATTAAAATATAAGACATTATAGATGATGTGAGAAATATAGAGAAAATCTATCTAAAATTTTAACACTTCATGTGTGAATTATATGCATAAGTCTATAGGTCTTCACATAATTTTAGTAATAGAATACTTAATCATGTATATTGATTTTTTTTAACTTAACATATTATCAGAAACATTTTGATATAAAAAAAGATGCACTCATATCTCACATGGCAGGTCTGTAATTTTGGAGGCAAACTGTTTCTTATCCCAATGTGTTATTTGCCTGGTTACTCAGATGATTGGACCATGGGCCAAAACTGATGAAGGTTATAGTTTCAATTTCTAGGTGGGTCAGTTAGCTTTACTCTGTTTCATGGCCACATGAAGAGACTAAATGACTTAGAAAGAAAATATGGACATATTAGCATGAATTCAGCCCCTCTGCTGGAAAAAGTATCCATAGTACAAGACCTAGGTTTGTGCCAATCCCGAAGTCATTAGTGTCAGGATGGAAAAAAACAAAAAAACAAGAAAAGGAAAACCCTGACCCTCCAAACACAAAAACTGAATGCTATATAGCTTTCATTTCCATAATATAACATAATGACCTGCCTCTTCTTTTAATAGTTACAGTTGAGGGGCTCCAGCTGATCACCTGCCTGAAATTATTGCCAGCCTGGTGGGAAGCATTTGAGGAGGCAAAGTCATGTTTTCATTTCACTAGGAAATCATTTAGCAAATTGCTGCTATTCTGTAAATTACTGTGCTGCATAACTTTCATACTGAGAAACTATTTCCTTTTTCCATAAAAACTGCAGATAAAGGGTTCCTATAATAAATAATCTGTATTTAAAACAAACCAATTCTGAGAATTTAGAGAAGGTGACATAGCATTTCTCAGGCAAAAATAAAAACAAATACATTTTACTACCAATATTTAAAAATGACATATTCTCTGTTAGCATCAGATTTTCATTCATTGTTTGTTTACTTTGTTACCCTTTGAGGGGAATGGATAGAGGCTTCCGAAGACGAAATAACAAGCTAAGTACTTATTTTTTGAAAGAAAAAGAACTAATTTTGGAAATCAGAGTTCTTTAAGCCCAAGTCTTATATCTTGAAGAGAGTCCCACAATCAGTAATCAGCCTAAATAGAACACAGTATTGGAGCAATTTTTATTATGCTAAGTCCTGTTTAAAATGTCGGTCTGAAGAGCAATAACTAAGTTCTTTTAATTTTGTGTTGAGGTGATAGGCCCAAATATAATCTGGGGAAATATGGCCTAGGATCACACTCCAAATATGGTGAATCACTGCTGAAGTAGCAGGAAGCATTACAAAAGGACTAATTTTTCTGGCCTTTTCCAGAAACACTTGGATAATGAAACACAGAGCTGACTGACTGATATTCACAAACACTAGTGAATATTAAGAAGATTCTCCCTAAACTTCACGGTTGCTAAGACTTATAAAGAGAAAATGCTTCATGGTGGCTAAAATTTTTAAACAGTCACATTCGATGCATATTAAAATTAAAGCTCCTGATACCTAGAACTAGTTTTAATAACATTACTGGCCTTAAATATCTGATACTTGAGTCCACAGTTTAAAAAAGTTGTGGCAAACATGGAGAAAATTCAGAAGAATGGCATAAACATGGTTTTATTGTTGCAAATTAAAGCTCTGAGGAAAAGGTTAAAAGAACTGTTATGGTTCATTTTGAAGATGAGTAGACTAAAATGATCTTTATCATTTTTTCCCAACTTTTCTCAACCTGTATTCCTCGTCTAAACCACAGAATACAAAAACTAATGTGACTCTTTTCTCAATTCTTCTGTGGATGGTACATAAATGAGTACCATTCTAGATACATTGAGAAGTGAATTCATTACATACAAGGATGCCTTAGGGCACCACGGCTCAATTCTCTCTCGTAAAGGATGTTGATAAACATTTGGATGCACAGTAGAACATAATGTTGGCAAGATATCTGAAGCCTAGAAAATGCATTTAAAAAAGCAGGGTATCTTGGGCGCCTGGGTGGCTCAGTTGGTTAAGCGACTGCCTTCGGCTCAGGTCATGATCCTGGAGTCCCGGGATCAAGTCCTGCGTCGGGCTCCCTGCTCGGCAGGGAGTCTGCCTCTCTCTCTGACCCTCCCCCCTCTCATGCTCTCTATCTCATTCTCTCTCTCAAATAAATAAATAAAATCTTTAAAAAAAAAAGCAGGGTATCTGTAGACAAGATAAAGGATGGCTTTCCTAAAGATAAATTACTTAGCATTTTACTTTTATAAAGTCTATTGAGGAAAATTACAGTTTCCTTCTTGCAGGATTTTGGAGTTGGGATTTACTTTCTTCTCACCAGAATTGGATGAAGCGCACAGCTTCTGAAGGCAGAGGTTTTGTCCCACCCTGAAATGTATGCGTTTGGTTCTTCCAAAGTGGAGTTACTCAAATGTCTAAAGCGGAGAAGCTCTGAGGTTAGATATGCTGATAGAGCTGACAGGTTGTGGCCGAAGATACATCTCCTCCCTGAGGGACCCATCTCATGATGCAGAGAAGCACACATTTACTGGTGTCAGGGAAGGCAAGGAAAGAAACTTTACACTGACCAAGAGAATTCTGATGCTAAAAGCTTCTTGAGTAAGACTTCATAGTGCTGCTTAGGTTCTTCAAAATATCTTTTGTTACATCTCTAGTATTAATTTTTTTCAAAGAAAAAGTCTGTTGAATCTAGAATACTGCTTTGATAACACAGAGTTACCAATCTGAATATAAATAATTGTTCTTCGGAACTACAAAGATGTAGAAGACTAAATAAGGCAGAGTCAATGAAAATGGTGGTGTTTTACTATCTAAAAGCAACCTGGTTTCTATGCTGATTTTTCTGGTGAATGCAAACATAGAAAAATTCTGAACACTTTAAGTTTTATTACTTAAATTCCAAGTAACTGAAGTCCTACTATACATTGTTGCCCAGAGTGATATTTTATTCATTACTCCACATTATCATGATTCCAGAACTGTCCACAAAGATCACTATTGAGTTGGATTTTACATTTAAACTACAAATGACTTTTTCTAATGTCGGAGTTAAGGAGTATTTGGACAAGGCATCAGTCAAACTGTGGATACAATCTGCTTTCTCTGGCAACTTATCATTAATGTAAAATGAAAGTCCATATTGATCTTCGCTTATGCAAGCAGTTCACATGAATTCCATGAAACTGCAAGTGAGCAAAAAAAAAAGGGCAAACTTTGTCTTCTAGGAAAGCAGGGCTTGAATATTTGAGTGCAAATATCTCTTTTATAATAAACAAATACAGTGTTTACTCAAGGAAGTTTCAAATGTAATGAAGTCAAGGTTGATACAGTTAAAATAGCTCAAAGGCGAATGAGTACATGAATAAAACTTGGCTTGGCTTCTCCTAACTGCTGTCCTCTTTTCCATTTACAGCTATTCAAGAGCAAGAAAATGAATCTGTGCCCCCATCCTTAAGCCCAGACATCTCCTTAAATAAGTCACAGTTAGACGACTGCCCAAGGGACTCTGGTTGTTATATCTCATCAGAAAATTCAGATAATGGCAAAGAAGATCTGGAGTCTGAAAATCTCTCTGACATGGTACAGAAGATTACTATCACAGAGCCAAGTGACTGAACACACATTCTCAACTTTATATCTATAGATGCATTCCATTTTAACTCTACTTGAGCTAAAAGATCAAATAGGAGAGAAAGTAAGCATTTCCCGATACAGCCTAAAGTTAAAATGTTTTAATCTAAATGATTTTACATAAAAGTTCATGTCTCTAACATTCCCAATTATTGTAAATAGTATGTATATTTATTATTTTAAATGCTACCTGTTAATATTTCACTTGCCTGTGTTAGGAAAGGTATAGTGTAAGTCTTTGATATGTGTGAGATAACTTTATTCAGCTTTAAGTGTGAAATGATACATTCTGCAGGAAAAAAACTCCTTTTTTCATACCTGTCCATTTTGCCTTTGTGTCTGTTATTCAACAAATAGTAATGGAGCATGTGTTTGTTTAACCAACTGTCCAAGCAGCATTCACACTCATTTTTATACTTAATGGGAGAGTGTGAGTTAATACTGGAGACATTTTATCCTGATCCACAGTGGAGTTTTAGTAATTATTTTTTGTTAATTTCTTCACTGTTATCTGGTATAAAAGTATAGATAACAAGATATTATTGATTCTCATTTAGTAAAATGAATTTTAATAATTGTACAGATGTTTCATCTTTAATTGTAAATATTTTTAATTGTGAAATACCCTAATTTTAATAATAAAAAGAACTATGTGCACTTGCTATTTTCCAGATTAGTGGTACTTGAAAGTATTTTTATATTAGACCTCTAGACAAAATTTCTCTTTTTTTTTTTTTAAGATTTTATTTATTTATTTGAGAGAGAGAGAGAGCATGAGACAGGGGAGGGTCAGAGGGAGAAGCAGACTCCCTGCTGAGCAGGGAGCCCAATGCGGGACTCGATCCCAGGACTCCAGGACCATGACCTGAGCCGAAGGCAGTCGCTCAACCAACTGAGCCACCCAGGCGCCCAAGACAAAATTTCTCTTAACAGTGAGATTCCCAAATGAATTATCTCACCTCAGTCTGTCTCCTGAACCCCAGATCTGTGTTATCTGTCTTCTTGAATACTTCAATGTATTAGTCAGCTCAGGCTGCCATAATAAAATATCATAGACTGGGTGGCTTAAACAACAGAAATTATTTTCTTAGAATTCTGAAGGCCAAAAGTTCAAGATCAGGTTGCAGCATGGTTGGATTCTAGTGAGAGTTCTTCGGGGCTCACAGATAGCTGCCTTCTCACTGTGTCCTCTCACGTCAGAGATAGCAAGCTTTCTGGTGTTTTTTCTTAGAAGGTCACTGATCCATTCATGAAGGCCCCACCCTGACAACCTCATTTAAACATAATTATCTCCCCAAAACACCATCTACAAATACCATACATAAGGGGTTAGTGCTTCAACATACAAATTTGTGGGGAAAGGGGTCCAGTTCAGCCCATAGCACTCTAGAAGCTTCAGATCAACATACCCAAATCTTGGATTTTTCTCTACAATTTTGTCTCTCCTTTTTTATTCCAAACAAAACTCTCTCTTTAATGACACCAATACCCAACCAATTACCCAAAACAAAATCATTTCTCACTTCATCTCACGTATACCCTTCTCATACAGATTCAGTATATAATCAAGTCCTACCTCTAGAAGCGCTTTGTCATTCATGGCTTTCTATCCATTCCCATGGTTGCTGTCTTGCTTTGGAAGTTCATGAGCTCATGTATGAAATAGTGCAACAGCTTTCCAACTGACCCCTATTCTACCAGTGCCCTACCTTTCAATCTATCCCCACACAGCCTCCAGAAAGATCTAACATGTAAATCAAGTCATGTACTTCCGGCTTGGAATTTTTTTTTATAGCTCCTCACTACCTTTAGTATAATTTTTAAACTTTCTTCTGGGATATATAAGGTTCTTCTCAACCATTTTTACCTACCTTATGAGTCATATCTTTCCTCTCCCACCTCTCACTCTACACTCTCCGGCCGTAACAATCTCCTTGCAATTCCACAAATTCACTATTTCCTTTGTGACTTTTCTTATGCTATTTATTTTCCTTGAGTGGCTCCTGCTATTTTCTACATCCAAGAGTCTCCCTTTGCTTTCTGTCTTAAGACTCATCACAAAAGTCACTTACTCTGTGAGGTCTTCCATGATTTCCTTTGGTGTTCTCCTCTGGGTTTCCATAGCAACTTGTATCTCTGTTGGTTATAGGACTTACCATATTATACTTTATCTATTTGAGAGGCGCTTACCTTTCCACAAGACCATTATCCACAAGACCATGCTGCCTCCATCATGGCCCTGCTTCTGACTATGGCTACAACTCTAAACAGATTATTCTAGGACCTCCTTGGACACAGCACAGCCACTGACCATAATTTTTAAACTTTAATCAACCTGCTGCCTCAGGGAGTTCTAGAGAGTACAAAGAAATTGTAGGTTAGGAAGCGTGTAAGGAACTGCCTGATTGTAAAATGGTAGAAATCGCTGGTGAAGCTTACTCAGCCACAACTTCCATTCCTTCAAAATGAAGATCTGGTACCCAGTCAAGGATTTGGGGAAATACTTTGGAGCAGAAGTGCTGCAAAGGTCTTGAGGAGGCTGAAGAAGAGGAAGAGAGACAGGATTCCTACAAAGAGAGGAGGAGGGGGGAGTGGAGACACCATGGGGTTCAAGCTGCCAGAACGATGGCCCCATCACATAGCACAGCACTGAAAAGGACACCTGTAGCAAAAGTACGTATCACACTAAAAGAGTCCTGCTGCCCTCATTTTATCTGTTGGATCCCTGCTGCTCACTTTCCTTGGGTTTTTCTCTCAACCATGGACGCTGGATAAAGAGAAGTAAAAAGGCAAGACATAGTTCATAGGTTGTAACATAAAGACAGACTTTCTGCTGCTTTTGGCTAGGAGACAGACAGGAGTCTGAGCCTTTCAAGAGTGGATGTGAAAGTGGTTAGAAAGTTGATATTTTAATGGTTACCAGATGGCTTTGTGTTTCCAGGTTGAAATGTGGTGAGAGTCCCAGTCTCAATCATTTATTTATTCACTCAACAATTTTGAGACACGGAACGTATATGCTGCCCATGACTATGCCAATAAAAGCCCTTTGGATCATATAATCTGCATTAGAATCTTGCCATAGCCTCTCACTGGAATAAACTGAGTCTTTCAGTACAGAAAGGTTATAAAACTGTTCTGGAATGTCATGATTGTTCTGATACTAGGAATATCTTATAGTTACAAATTCAAGTGTGTGGTGAAAGTATGCATGGTTAGAAAAATTTTAGTCCAGATAAATGGATAAACTCTTCATAATACTCTTTTGATAAGAACATTTAAATTCTGCCCCCTCGGGGCGCCTGGGTGGCTCAGTCGGTTAAGCGTCTGCCTTCGGCTCAGGTCATGATCTCAGAGTCCTGGGATCGAGCCCTGCACTGGGCTCCCTGCTCGGCGGGAAGCCTGCTTCTCCCTCTCCCACTCCCCCTGCTTGTGTTCCCTCTCTCGCTGTGTCCCTCTCTGTCAAATAAATCAATAAAATCTTAAAAAAATAAATAAATAAATTCTGCCCCCTCAATTCTATTGCTGATATAAGCTCCAATATACTTTCACTCTGAAATTTTTTATCAGAAACTTTTCTTTTTTTACCAATTAAATTTCCAAGATAGTTAAGAAATAAATTAACTCCTCAAACTTCTAAAATGATAGTCAGCTAAAGATTATCAGGTTTTAGGCAACATCCAATTCATTGAGGTTAGTCAAGCGCCTTGCAACTTCCTGAGTGAGGCCAAATTGATGACATGATGACATTTCATGTTGAGAAACTTCCGTTACAAGCCCAAATTCTGAGAAAAATAATATGAAGAAATTTTAGATACTCTGTCACACCACACACGCACACGCTTCCATCCCCCCACACCAACAAAGAAAACTGTATAACTAATCCGGATGCACACTTCAAGTACTCCTTCATAAAGTGGGAAGTCATGCTAGAATTACGTAAAGGTTGAGAGAAAAATGAATAGAACTAAATATAGGTAAAAGAACAGCAGTTTCTAAATTTGACCAGGTTTTCTGGCTACAGAAATAAGATAGAAGTAACCCTTACTTTAGCCTACCCCCTGTCCTACTGTTGAATTCATCTGATCACACCCAGTGTTGACCCAGAGGTCCTGGTTTGAGGACTATGTGACTTTGGGTAAGTCACTTATCCTCTGGGCTTAGGTTTGTTTGTGGGTTTTTTTTTTCCTCTATGAAATACAAATAACTGTAATACTAACATTTCATGTACCTGTTCTGGTTAAATGAGATAATGTATGTGAAACACTGAGCACAGTGCATGCAGTGTGCATAAAAACTGGTATCTGAACACAAAATGAAAGCAGGGCACATGCTACCAGAATATAGGCATGGGCTCATGGTGACTTGAAATTCTTCAGACACAGATAGTCTGAGGGCTGGGACAACTGTGCTGTGAATCAGCTGGTTTAATGGAACTTCCCAGATAAATGACCATTTTGCCACGACTGAATATTCCTTTGTCAAGTTCTGACAGTTTAGAAAGAGGCTATGTTGCATTTAGCTTTGTTTCCTCACTCTTGGCACATAATAGGAATGGTCATTTTTGAAGACTGGATGATTGAATATATAAATAACTGCCTGTATTAATGAATGAAATCAAAGAAAGATCTGAGGTCATTACTCCTAATACAGCACCTTGGGCCCTCCCTGGTCTTTATAATATGGAGTCACAGCGGACTGTGCTATAGCCCATATAGAAGCCCTTAGAAAGACACCTTAAATGTAGATTTTTACGTATTTACAAAGTTTATGGGCATTTAGGCAAATGATCTGCCATGGGAAAATCACAGTGCAGAGGAAAATACAAGCTTTTCATTACTCTCCCTTTCTTTCTTCATCATGCAAACTTCTCACATTTGAATTACCAACAGTCTGAGTATTAGTGTGTCTGCGTGATGTATATTATAAATTAAGAAGCCATGATGGAAAAATCTTTAAAATGGCATTAGTGTGTTCAGAGATCTCCTTTGACCTTCTGGGGTCCCTGGTGGGCCTGAAGTGCAGAGCACTGTTCCTCCATGGGAAGGAGTGGAATCCTGATGCTGAAGGCTAACGGGATCATTTTCCTCTCCGAGTTTTTGGGCACCACGCCAAGTGAATGGGCAGGAATCATTCCATTTGCAGAGTAAAATGGGGTGAAAAGCACTTCTGGCACACTTTGTCCATATAAATTATACTTGTTTGCAATTCATCAACTCCTTCTCTACTTTATACCCATATGTAATGTAAATGATCATCTTTCTCTGAAGCTCTATAATGATGCACAGCTCCAAAATGTGATATAATCAGCTAAAAGAGAGCAGATGGAAGTTTTTTCCCCAATATGCATATTCATAAAAAAAAATAGAGAACTCAACAAAAGGAGATACATCAGTACTTGTACCCAGAGGGCTGCTGCATGGACTTATGTACAAAAGTAAGTGGGTTTTCTGCAAGTATTTCATTCTGGAAACCTTTACTCATTCATTCCTGCAGCAATCATTGAAATGCTCTGGAAAAAAAAAAATCTGCCCTTCCATATAGCAACAAATATATTTCCCTTTAGATTTTTTTTACTGCACCTTAGAACCTATGATTCAGGAAATAATGGTTAAATATTTTACTAGAGAAATATGATTAGAAGGCAAACCATGAAAAAAAGTGAGGACTTCACTGTCCCTTTAGCAACACAGACTACAGACATTAAAATTCACACTGTTACACTAAAAAAAGCTGTATAGAGGGAATAATGAACTGTCTGGATAGCATTTAACAATATATATTTTTTAAATATCTGATTTCTCCGAGGGTAAGGTGATTCATGTGCGCGTACTGGGTAAGCAGGATTGCTACTAGAAATTTTGTTAACAAAAATAGCAGCAGGAGATACTGCGAAAGAAGGTAACCATAAAAGAAAATGTAAGAAATGAGTAAAACAACAACAACAAAGGAACATAAGAAAATCATGCGAAGTATGACTATGAATTTTGGTCATGTAACCAAAGAAGTGGTATTTACACCAAAATTAGATGTTTCTGACCCTGAATGTCTTCTTCCAGAGCCACTCTTCACATGTGAAGCCCTGATGTCCATTTAGAGAGGCTCACCTGTATGGACTACATTCTTGATCTGTGCCCTCAGGTTCCTGTTGGGCTCAATGAATGGGAAGCCCCATCAGGAGACTGGAGGGGGAAAAAACAAAGGAGACTGGAGGGAGAGAGAGGAATGAGGTCAGGGTGTTTATTTGCTCCATGACACCACCTTGCATTGCTGTCTCCCTTAATCAAAGGTCACTAGCCACCTAAAAATATCATTCTGTACATGACTCTCTTTCCTTCAGATTCTGGTAATTGTTCCTTTCTTTCATCCCCAAAGGCTTAGATTTAATAACAGCTCTGTGGCTGTTAGCTCACTACCTGCACAGCCTTCAAGGGTTCCCTTACTCTCCACCCTGCCCATATCTTTGCAATCAGTCCCTTTATAAATAAGCCTTCTTTGAATTACCCTAATTTGATTGTGCCATCCACTTCCTGCTGGTAGCCAGACTAGGGCACTGATCCACCATCGCTCACGACTTTCAGTTACTTAGGTCATCTTCTTGAGTCTATGAGCACTGCTCTGTGACTCCAGCACAATTATATTCACATGGTCTCAGGTCCTTTTTATCTATTTCACTATTAGCCTCCACCCTTACCGACCAACAGTTTTAGGGTAAAGCATTTCCACTAACACTACTAAAACTCATGCCCTTTACCCCTTTCAATTCCTTATCCATCTGTTTCATGGGGCCCACATACCTATTTCTCCTTTTTCCAAGCAGCTAAGAATCTCTGGAATAGGGGCGACTGGCAGCATATAAATGGAGGTTTTCATGGTACAGAGGTACAGCTGGAGCCGACCTAACTGCTTGGAACGCATGTTCTACCCTTTGCTAATAACCAAGCTCACAGTACTCTGCTATGAAACATACGGTCATTTCTGCTGGGACAATATACCATCTACCAACATTAATATCCATCCATCAACTACGTAATAAAACAGAATGAAGCAAGTGCATATTTTAGCCGCTTGCCACCTAATCAGAAATACCTAACATTAATGGCATTTGGGGTTGTTTTTTTTATAAATGTGATGGCACATAGACACTGGAATTTTACTAGCAACTTTTCACTGCTAAAATTCTTTAATTCTGTTATATTTCACCTACAATATCACTAACATGGGTCTCTCATACACAAAGCCTTAGGCCTCTTAATCTCAAAAGAGGTTATTATAAAATATGGATGCCCAGATAATTTGCATGATTAATGAAAATATGTTTTAGAATATTAAACATTTAAGATGTTAGCATTTAGTAAGCTTTCTGACAGAAGTTAAAAGACTATTAGAATGACTGATGAATTGCTACAGTACATTAGCCCTCAGAACAGGGAATGTGCTAGAGGACATTTATGTAACTTCTTAGCGTTCTTGGTTTTTTTTCTCTTTGCTTTTTTTCCCCCTTTCCAACTAAGCTGTCCTTTTTTGACCTTGCATCAGTTGTAAATGACCAGGCAGAGGACTTTGCAAAGTTTTGAGAAACTTGGAAATTACACGGGAAGCTACTGACAGAGGGACAAAGAAAGCAGTTTTATTAGTCAGGGCTTTACACCTAATAGCGGGTACATAGTAGGAGACATCTTCTTTCACGGTTCAAATGTCTTACCTCAACAGTGGAAAAAATGAAACAGAAAATTCTTCCCTGTTCAGTGACAAGGTCACTGACAGTTTAGTTGTTCATAACCAGGTAAACACACTTACTCTTTCCACTTGTTAGGAACTATGTTTCAAAATGAAGCTCCACCTATTGATCTCTTTCTGAGCCTTTTGTTTTGATTGCTGCACAGCTCATCAGGACCTATTTAGTCATTTATTTCCTCCCCTTATTATCCTTAGAGATGAAATATACCAGAAGGGACTCTCATGAAGGTGTTTATATCCCCTCTGGGTAAAAAGTGAAATACCATTGAAAAGGTAGAACCACAAGAAATACCAAAATAAATTCTTAAGGTAGGAGCAATAAACTGCTTAATAGCCTTGCTTTGGGAGAAACAATTAACATTACTTTATGTGAAGTATTATCAGGAAGTTATGAGCTCCCTCTCTGAGCCCTACTTGCCATAGCCTGTGTCTTTAGGCAGCATTTCCCTTCTAGCATTATTAAGTTTATAGTTCTCCAGCACTCACTTATTGTATGGCACCCTCATTCCTGTGTCAGTGAGCATAGAGAAAAATATACGATTATACATCATCTAGAATTCCACTACTTAGACAATAATACAAAAGTGGGCAGTGCAAAAATGTAGTAGGCTGCATAATTGCCCCCCCCTCCCCCGCCAAGCCAGAATATCCTAGTTCAATGGAACCTCACAAATGTTACCTTATTTGGGAAAAGGGTCTTTGCAGATGTGATTAAGTTAAGGATCTGGAGATAGGGAGTTTCTCCTGGATTATCTTGGTGGGCCCTAAATATAATTACAAGCATCCTCATAACAGAGAGAAAGAGATTTTTTTTTAACAATGAAGGGAAGACAATGTGAAGACAGAGCTAAGAGAGCTGAAGATGCTGGCTTTGAGGATTCAAGTGATGTGGCCATAAACCGAGGAATGCTGACAGCTTTCAGAAACTGCAAGAAGCAAGGAACGGATTCTCTTCTACAGCCTCTAGAAGTGTGGCCCTGCAGACATGCTTTGAATTTTGACCCAGTGATAACGGATTCTGGACTTCTGACTTCCAGGACGAGGAGAAAATAAAATTCTGTTGTTTGAAGCCACCAAGTTTGTGGTAACTGGTTACAGCGGCCACAGGAAACTCATACAGTAAGGTAAAGAATCCCAGCCTTAAACAAAAGGTTAGTGACCTCTAGTCATGGCCATTATTAGCAGACCATGGGAAAAAATTATTAACAACCAGTTTAGTACAAAATATTAACACATATATCTGTTGAAACCTATGAATACTGTTCTTTACTTATATACATGTGTTATATGAATGTATTCAAGAAACTCATTCTTTTAGACAGGAAAAAAAAGCTCTTTCAATAACATAATGAATTTATAAATATGAAAGTCAAATACATACTATTTTTATCCTTCAGATGTTTTAAAATTTCACTTAATAAGAATATGCTTTTTTTCATCCCCTCCTGCAACATAGCTGTTATGGACTAAAGGATAATGCAAGTTTAAAAGATTCTTGTAAAACAAAAACACCTGGATTTTGGCCTTAAGAGGAGAAGCTTCCTTGGGGACTTGGAAATATTTGTTTTGCTGAAAGAAAAATGACATTTTTTTACCATGACTTATTTATTCCTTCATCCTTCATCAAATATTTATTGAGCATGTTCTAGGTACCTGGAAACTATACTAAGGCTCTGGAAATAGCAAGATGAATGGCAATAACACTTATTCTCAAGGAGTTAAGAATGTGGCAAATGTGTAAATAAATAAATTCCTATGATGTGAAATGCTAAAGTAGCAATCCAAGCAAGTGGTGTGGAAGCAGGATTTAAAAATAAATCATTCATTTTAGAACCAGATGATTCTGTGAGTTTGAGAAGAGGTCAATTGTGTCCTGGTATTTGCAATAGAGAAAAAAAAATTGAACAATACGTCGGAAAAGTTTCTTATTCCTTATTTGGGACATTTGTAGCCAATACTGTATTCAAGGTTATAGTGGACAAGATTCAACCTCTTCAGATTCTGGATAACAGAATTAGCAAATTACAGTAGTTTTCTCCTCGTTTCAAAAACAACTACTTGTACAATAAAGGTTGCTTAATTAAAACTTATCCAACTGAAACACCCATTTATCTGAAACAAATGTTTGTGCTATAGACATCAACCAACTCTTCACATGAGTAGCTAACAATAAGCAATGGGATGATGCTCGATGAATATCAATTAAAACAAATTGCTCCCAATAAACTCTTTCCTAAAAAAATACATTCCTGCATGGCCATATATTCATATGCATGCACCCATGTGTGCACACACACACACACACACATACGCACACACACAGCTTTGCTATTCTAACTTGTCTTCTCTAAAAAGTTAAGTAGTGTAAGATTGAATCTTCAATTTTATCATTGAGCCCAGTGTCAGTCTCTGATAAGGCATGAGTTTCAGGTGGGTCAAGCTACATAATAGGGGATGTCCAGAGAGTTTAGAATAATGGCCTAGTGCAAAATGAAATGCAGAGCCCCACGCTCAAATTTGTTCAAATTTATTAAGACTCTTAAGACAGCGATAGCAGAGCATTAACACAAATATGGAGCCTTTGTGAGAGCAGAGCCCTGTGCAACTAGACAGGCTGTATGCCCATAAAACAGGCTCTGGTTTCATGTATCCCTTATCAATTGCCCCCATTTGGGTTGTCCCAAGGACCATACTATAGATTATGAAAATGAAAATGACCTGCCTAAAATCGTATATTCTTTGCACAGGCCTATATTAACTATAAAGGCATTGTCGGGCACCCATTAAAATTCTACTATGATCAAAATTTTTCATGTTTACTTGATTTTGCTTTTCTCTGCTTTATACAGACTTAACAGAACCTATGAAGCAGAAGAAAAAAAATGCTGTGTTCACTGAACTGTGTCTATTAGCCTCCTGGGTATGTTATTGGCCCTCTTGCATTCGGTTGGGTCTATGTGACAAGTTCTAGCCAAAGTTAGGACCTGGCCCATAAAATCTCCTTTGAGGCTCATATTCTCACCTCACTAGGTTTTCCTTACTCTGTCCTGTGCTTCCCCACCCCTTTATCTGTATAGCTGGAAACAATGAACCCTGAACTATGGAGCCCACTGTAGGAAAACCTGAATCCCTGAGTTGTTTTTGGAGGAGAGCCATTTCAGGAATGCTGCTTGACCCACATTAGAGTGCCACACAAAATTAAACGTTATCGTCTTAAGCCACTTATATTACCCTAATACTCTATGTTTGATAGAATGAGAGTCTGAGGCAGAGAAGTACCTAACTCACTGAGCGATTCTGATACACCTTTTGAGAAACAGTGATCTTTTCAGTGGACTATAAATCAATGTGCTAGTCAATAGCTATGGTATTCTCTCATGGAGTTGTTTACATTGTCATAATAACATGAATCCATAATTTTCTTTTTTTTTTTTTTGAATTTATCATTTCCAAAGCACTTTTTTCTATGTAGTTTTAGAGGATTCCATTGTAAAAACTTCAAAATCTGTAGCAGTGAATTATCAGGGATAGAATAACCAATAGCAACAATGACACTTGCCAAATATCCCTTCAAAAGTCACAAATTGTCACCTGTCAGTGTATAGGGCTTACAGACCTCAAAAATTCAGATTACCCAAGAAAGTATTTGATAGAAATCCTGGAATCCAGGCTGAGTCTAAGTGAGCATCTGGGAACACTGTTCTCAGGAAACTCAGCTGGGTGCTGCTGGGATGGACAGGGGGAGATGGCCAGAGTGCTTAGAATAATGGCAAGTGTTCGTTTCCCTTTGGCTGCAGAATGTCAGCATTTATGGGAAAAAGTCGATCAAGTACTTACTGGATCTGCTTAATCAAGCATAATTGTCACCATGTGACTGGCAGTTATTGGAAGCTCCTGTGTGAGACAGTGCCAGAAACACTATGCAAAGAACTACCTATATTTTACATAGTAAAAGGAAAAATAACTTTTCCTCAGCACAGGAAATCTACATGATGAGATTTAAGAGCATGGATTTCTGGAATGGGAATCAGACTTAATTTCAGCACTTATCTGCTTCAAGTTCTTAAGCATTTAAGCTCTAGTTTATTCCAGTGTAAAAAAAATGTTAATGCCTACCTTGCAGAGTTGTACCTTAAACAAGCTTACACAAGTAAGGCACGTAGCATGACTTCTACAACATTTACCTGTCTGGCCCATTGTTTGTTTTGGTGGTATTATTTTTAATAATATTTTAAGGAGCACCTGGGTGGCTCTGTTGGGTAAGCTACTGACTCTTGATCAAACCCGGGTCCAGCTCCACGCTCAGCAGGGAGACTGCTTGAGATTCTCTCCTCGCTTCTCCCTCTGCCCCTCCCCCTGGGTCACACGCCCTCATGTTTGCTCTCTCTAAATAAATAAATAAATAAATAAATAAATCTTTAATAATAATAATACTACTACTTTAAGAATTAAAATGAAGAAGCCCTCATAGGCACTTTCAAATTTATACCATAAAGAACCTTACCAAACATCCTTCCTGCCCTCTCTAAAACTATTTTTCCCCAATTTTTTCAAGACACACAGTGCCAAGCATTTATAATCACCCATTTCCCCACACAGCCAGACATATACTCATATTTCAAACAATTCTTTCAATTGTCCAAACACTCATAAGTTGTAGGAAATAATAATTCATTAAATATTTATGAAATATTGAACTATCATATTCACACTAAGGGAGTTTAATGAGAGAAATTATTTTCTTATCCTGAATCTTAAAAAGGACTCTAGGGACTCTGATTTATATAGATTTTCCTAGAGTGTCCCTTTTATACTGCCTTTATAAATGTTTTATTTACTATTCGTTAAGAGGCCTAGCATAGTTTTCCTCTAAAAAAGGCCCCCAAATTCTTCAAAATCTAGGCAAAATATGTAAATTTAAGGATTCTTCACAGTGCATTTCTGAGATAGGAATCAGACAACACATAAATTTCTATTAACAAAAATCCATCTTTTTTCAATAATTAGAAAGCTGCCTCAAATTTTAATGTGTACTGCATGTTAATGAAGAAAAAAAACTCAGTTATCCAATAAACTGTTATTTTAGATTAATTAAAGGCATTTTAAATTTTGAAATACCCAATGCCTTCAAAAGATCCCAGACTAAACTCTATGGCAGTATCTAAAAGATCTAAATGTATCTTTTGACATAAGGGAAACAGAATATCAAAAATTTAGAGTAGTTAAATTCTATAGTAGAAAAATAACTATTTCTGCATTAAGGTTGTTTCATGAATTAGGAAGTTCAATTAAGTAAACTAACGTTTGTTGATTTTATTGTGAGCTTGCAATGGCAATGGGTGTCTTGCCCTACTTATAGGATTCCAGCAAATATTAACTGAACATTTTTTAGATAAGTAAAACTCTGTTAGACACTTGGAATACAGGATCATGAGATACATGATGTTTTCTCTCAACAAGTCTGCAACCTAGCCAAGGAGACAGGACAAATATCAAAGACTACAGTAGCAGCACATTCCTGTAAGAAAAGATGCATCATAGTGCCAAACCAACAGGACAAAGTAATAGCTGTAGAGTTCAAAGAGGAAAGACATCCCTAAATGTTGTGAGATTGGGTTATTTGCCTTCAAACTGAGACATTCTGGTCCTCAATTTATAGTGGGTTTTTTTTGGGAGGTGGGGTGGAACCAGATACCTACCTAGTATATAACCATATACTAGGTAAACTATTTTTGAAGTAGCAACTACTTACTTGTATACAATATGATAATATGATTTATGACAGGTATTGTCAATTAAAAACCAAATAACCACTAACCACTCCAGAGTGAATTTCAGTTTCCCACAGTAGACCAAATTATTCATTTCTATATTCCTTTTTCATTGAGTTTTGTGGAAAATTGTTTACATTTCAGTGATTAAAAGGAAATCTTTAGCCTACATAATTTTTCCATAAGCATTTTTTATACCACACAAAAAATCATGTCATATAACATATTAAGTGATTAGTTATGGGGCTAAATGTTAAATGACAGGTGCTAGGGATATTTAGAACTGATATTTAGAACTCCCAGATCTTCAGGGACTTATCATTTGGCTGGGAAGTCAGGATTTATACATATAACACAATACTACAAAAGGGGGCATATATTAAAAGCTAAATGAGTCTACTGGACATAGGTGGCTCAGTGGTTATAATATTCCCCAAACCAAAAGGAGCCATTCTCCTTCTAATGCTGAATCCATGAATGTGGGAATGATGCTAATATAGCCTTCTTTTATTTCAAACTCCCCAAATTTCCATTATCTGCAATAATACAAGACAGATAAGGGTGACATCAAGGGAGAAAGGATATATTAGTCACTTGAGTGTCATAAATAACTTGTTATGAAATTATATACTAAATACGTGGATACTAATGGTTAATTCCTTAAGAAGAGGGACTCTTGTCTTCATGGAATCATAGATGTCAGACATGGAGGGGACCTCGAGAGCACCTATTCCAAGGCCACCATATTGTAGAAGAAATCTGAGGCCTAGAGGAACAGAGATAATATCCATGGTCACACCTATTCACAAATAAGAAGAGTTCAGATTTTCAATGAGATCTTCTGGAATGAAGCCCAGGTCTCTTTCCTTCATACGACACTGCTTCACCATGGGTGGAACACAGAGCACTGGGCAAAGTTGAATATTTAACATAATATTGCTGACTGAGGTTATGTCTTATCAAGAAAAAGTAACTTCCCTCACCCATACAAATCCTCTGAAATCTGTGGTATACATACATGTTACACAGTAACATATTATCCCTAACTAGGAAAAAAGTAGAATCACTAGTCTAGATAATCTTTAACTCAAAGTAACAGCAAAATAAAAAATACCAGCAATATAATGTCTGCCTTGTAGAATCCTGATAAAAATGAGAATCCATGAAAATGCTAACCCAGAATAAGAGAATTTATAAAGCCTTTACAAATCTTTCCCACAACTGCATGTAAAATATGAAATCTACACCAGTCAACTTAGAGAAAAGTCATACCTCCTGTAAGATGTCTTGAACACCATCAGAACCTTATGAAACACATTTTGATTAGCAAAGTGAAAATGAATCAAGAGTCATGCTACAGTTTTACTCAAACCAATAACAATTGTTTGAAAAGAGGTGAAACATCAAGAAGAAAGATATATTCTATGCGCTGCATTTTGATTAGGCTCCTGGATCTCCACATTTAAGACTTACACTTTTCCCAGGACTCATCATCATCTGATGATAATTACAAAGGTATGGTAATAGAGGGCCTTAAATCAAACATGCATGGTAGAACTGCTGTCACTGCAAGAACCATCTCGTCGCAAGTTGGCAGGGAAGGATGTGCTTGCCTTTCAACTGGCAGAGGAGGCCTCTTGGCTGGCACAGCAACCAGCCCTGCCTTAAATCTTCCTGAGATATGCCCTGTTAGAGTAATTTGGCTAATTTAAAATGTCTGTCTTTGGAGAAATCTTTCATAACGTTAGTTTCATTTGCAGGTTGCCGAGGAAGATCTCTAGGGCTGCAGTGTTGCCTAGCTGCCTACAAAGCCCCTGCTCATCAGTAGTCCCATCCAAAGAGTCCACTCGGATAAGGGGCCATCCAATGACCTGCCAGTCATCCTCTCTTGCCAGAAGTTATATGTGAGCAAGTTTCTTTTTTTTTTTTTTTAAGAATTTATATTTATTTGAGAGAGAGAGAGAGCACAAGCGAGGGGGGAGGGCGAAAGGAGAGGGAGAAGCAGACTCCCCACTGAGCAGGGAGCCCCACATGGGGCTCCATCCCAATACCCTGACATCATGACCTGAGCGAAAAGCAGACGCTTAACCAACAGCCACCTAGGTGCCCTGTGATCAAAGTTTCTTGAGTGGATATGAAACCTCCAGTAAAGCAGACAATATAGATGGGGGATTCCTAGGCCACCCTTGACAATTCTAGTTATTTCAAGAAGTAGTGTGAAATTGGAACACTCCCAAAGGAATATTTGCCAACCATCTTTAATTTTAAAAATAAAATTATGTCACCATCAGTTGGGAAGAATAAGCAGAGGGAGGAGAAAGACTCAAAGTAGAAATTCTTTCACAATTCAGAAAGAAACTGTAGTTGAGACACCGTGTATTAAGTTTCATGGAAAGTGAATAAATAATAAAATCACAATAAATATGGTGCTGTTTTTCAGTATTCTTATTTCATAGTCATTTCACCTTTGAAATCACAGAGCATAATTTTCTTAATCTTTAAAGCACTAATCTGCTAATAGAAAATGAGCAAGTTTTCTTTTTTTTTTTTTAAAGATTTTATTTATTTATTTGAGAGAGAGAGAATGAGAGACAGAGAGCATGAGAGGGAGGAGGGTCAGAGGGAGAAGCAGACTCCCTGCCGAGCAGGGAGCCCGATGTGGGACTCGATCCCGGGACTCCAGGATCATGACCTGAGCCGAAGGCAGTCGCCCAACCGACTGAGCCACCCAGGCGCCCCAGCAAGTTTTCAATTGTTGCCTGAAATGAGAGGTTATCCTTCACACTATGCCTACCCAAATAAAATTCTACCAAAGTACATCAATGAACTCAATAAAACAAGCTGAGAGCATTGGTCAGAAAAAGAAATCAGTCTCTGAGGAGGCAAATCATCTTTGTTTTCTTCCTGTTCTAGCCCAGTTCAGCCTCAATTGGCCTCCAGTTCCTTCTTTTCATGTGTCTCTGAGTCCCTTATCTAATCCTGGTCTCATTATGCTCTGTTGGTCTCACCAGTCCTCCTCTATCCATTGATTCATTCTTGCTTCACCTCTTTACTTCTTTCCCTGAACACTATCTGGTTGTTTTCAAGCCTACCTTTCTTCTTCACGTGGGTTACTGCTTTAAAGTCTCCTCAACCACACAAAACTAGTGGTTACAAACTTCCACAAACACAAATATTTCAAGTAGAACAAACAATCCAGGGGTTCCCAAAACATACACATCTTTGGATCTGATATCATGCCAAATATCTATCTCCTCAAGGCTCATTTCTAAAGGATCTAAAATACGCCTTGCTGAGTGCTGTCTATTATATGTCCTGGGATGAGCTCATCTATTTAAAAGTACACCCCAGCTCAGCAAAGCTATCCTTCAATTTATTTGTAAGTCAATCTCTTGGAATTCTGAATGTCTTTTCTAATGGAAACTATCTTACACAGATGGTCAAAGTCATCAACCAATTCCAAGTAGTCCACAAGTACATGAAGAATAGTACTGATGAAAAGATATTGGAGGCCCACTTGGTTAGAGCTGGAAGGCAGCATGGAGATTATATAACACAATTTTTTTATATTATAGGTGAGAAAACTGAGATTAAAAGGCTAACTTTTCCATCCTCATATAGCATCTTCTTCTTTATTATAAACCCTGGGTATTACCTAAATTAATCTACAGAAAGATTGGTATTACTATCTATATGAGAGAAGCGAGGCTGAAAGAGCCATTATTTTGCTAAAGTCATGCAGCTAGCACCAGTAAAGTGATGGGGTTGGGATTTCATCTCAGTTTTGTCGGACTTTACATATGTTCCAGTCCACTGCCCCTCACAAAGCCACAGTCATACAGTGTCACTGGGAATCTGTGTAAAGGTACAATGTATCTGTCTAGGATCACATTTGTTTCCCATACAATGGAAGAAAGTCACCTGTCTTATCCCCAAATACAAGTCACTAGTGATGGCCCTATGGTCTAGGATAGACACCAAAAGGAAAGTCTGTGATTAATGAGTAAAGTGGTTAAAATGATCCCTGGGACAAAGCAACTTTTTTGACTCCATATTCTATTCCAACTACTGGCCTATATTATCTCTCCTTTTGTTCACAGCCCAGTTTCTTCAGCCTAAACTGGCTTTCTCCTTTTTACTTTCCATTTATGTCACAACATGCTGCCATTAAGATTCCACTTCGCCATTCCATTGCAATTGCTCTAACAAAGATCACAGTGACCTCTTATTAGATCATTCAAATCAGTAGTTTTCAAACCATTTTCTCAACTATGTAGGCAGCATTCAATGGCTTCTGACTATTCTCTTCCTAAAACTCTTCTCTTTTGTTTTTTATAAGCCCCATCCATCTCTGAACCAGTCCTTATCTGACTCATTCATAAGCCCCTTGTTTTCTTCTTGATTGTAAATGCTTGTGTTTCCTAGAAACTGGCCCTTGAACCTTTCTCTAAAAACCAGTGGGTTTCACCTTTGCCTGAATATTAGGAACTATCCATAAGGAGTTTTTGAAATTCTCATAGAAAACACTTCTGAATGGCAGAGTAAAGACCTCCATATATCTACTCCTCCATAAAAGTGATGAGACTGCTAGCAAAAATGGCCAAAACAATTTTTTTCAGAACTCTGGAAATTAATCAAAGGTTTGAAAAAATATGAGGAACATTTATTCAAGAAAAATAGCTGAACCTTGGTAAAGACAATGTTTTGTAGCATTTCAGCTTCTTATACCCAACCCCAACCATCCAATCTCTGTGGTAACCTTCAAACCAAAAGCTACACAATTATATTAACTGTGAAAACCAGTAGCCTAGGGGCCAGAAGGAAAAGAAGAGGTTTGAAGTTACCCACAAAATTCAATCCCTACAAAATTGTCACTAGTTACCTGTCTGGTATCTCCATTCCCAGGACTTATTTTTATTTAAACTAAGTGATTACTGACATCAAACCTGACCCAGCTCACTCAATGTAAACAGCCATGTGCCTAAGGCATTTATCAAAAGAAAATCACTGTCAATTGTTTAATAATGCAGCTGCCTGAGGTAGCAATACCAGTTGGGTTAAGTAAGAAGCATACTAAGATATTATAAAGGAAAAGCCAGGAAATGAAATTTTTATGAGGGATGTTGAAAATATCCAGCATATTCCTGGAAATCTAAAAGGCCATATGCATGTGCAGGAATGTGCATATGTTCAGGAAAGACACCGAGAAGGCTCTAATCTCCCACCTAGAGATGACTTTGAGTCTCTGCACAAGCAAGAAGTGAAGGCTAAAGTAGTGTTTCAAGCTTCTTACTGGAGTATTGAAATATTCCTCCCAAACATACACAAACATCTCGGCACAGTCAGGGAGACTTATTGGTTCAATGCATTCAAGGAAATCTCTGTCCAATCATTAGCTGACCATTAAACTAATTGAGAAAAGATGCTGAGTGGTGTGTTTACATAAAAGAATTCAGACTCTACAGAATTCATTCAGGAGACTCAATAAACAAACAAATATCTGTAACAACAAAATAGCAGCACCAAACACTAACACCAAAATTCCAAGGAATGTGGGAGGGGGAAGAGGGAGCTGATTTCCAGAGTTGGAAAGATCTAGTTTTCAAGGGGAAAAAAACAAAACAAAACAAAACTATAACACATGCAAGGAAACAGGAAGTTATACACCATATAAAGGAAAAAAAAAATCAGTCAAAAGAGGAGCTCAGATATTGGACTTACTAGACAAAGACATTAAAAAAGCTCTTAAAAATATGTTCAAAGAGGGGCGCCTGGGTGGCTCAGTCATTAAGTGTCTGCCTTCGGCTCGGGTCGTGATCCCAGAGTCCTGGGATTGAGCCCCGCATCGGGCTCCCTGCTTGGCGGGAAGCCTGCTTCTCCCTCTCCTATTACCCCTGCTTGTGTTCCCTCTCTCACTGTGTCTCTCTCTGTTGAATAAATAAAATCTTTAAAAAAAAAAAAAAATATATATATATATATATATATATGTTCAAAGAACTAAATAAAACCATGTCCAAAGAATTAAAGGAAAATTTAAGAATACATCTTCACAAATAGAGAATATCAATAAAGAGAAAAAATTATCTAGAAAAAAAAGAACCAGGGGTACATAGGTGACTCAGTCAGTTGAGCATCCAACTCTTGGATAAACGGCTGACTCTTGGTTTTGGCTCAGGTCATGATACCAGGCAGGCTCCACTCCACACTCAGCAGGGAGTCCACTTGATCTCTCCCTCTTCCTCCTCTTCTCCCTCTGCCCCCCCCTAAAATTAAAAAAGAAGAAAGAAAGAAAGAAAGAAAGAAAGAAAGAAAGAAAGAAAGAAAGAGAAAGAGAAAGAAGAACCAAATAAAAATTCTGGATTGAAAAGTATAAAAACTGAAATGAAAAAATTAAATGGATTTAATAGCAGATTTGAAATAGCAGAATTTGAAGATAGATCAACTTAGATTAACCAAGCTGAAGAACAGAAAGAAAGTTAATGAAGTAAAATTAACAGAGTCTCAGAAACCTGCACACAAATACATACATCATGGATGTTCCAGAAGAAGAAAAGAGAACAAATAGGTAAAAAGACTATTTGAAGAAACAATGGCCAGAAACTTCCCAGTTTGATAAAAAACAAAAAAACAAAACAAAACAAAACATTAATATGCACAGCCAAGAAGCTACATAAATTCCAAGTGGGATAAATTCCAAGAGATTCATACTTAGACAAATTAGAATAAAATTATCAAAGACAAGGAAAAGAGGTAATCATGAAAGTAGCAAAAATAAAATTATCTCATAATGTACAAAGTTTCCTCAAAGATGAACAGGTAGTTTCTCATCAAAAACCATGGATTCCAGAAAAGAAAAACAACAAATACTCTCAAGAATTCTATGTTCAGCAAAACTATCCTGCAAAAATGAAGGAGAAATGAAGACATTCTCAGTAATCATAAACTGAAAGAATATATTGCTAGTAGACCTGCCCTGTAAGTAATACCTTAATAGGACTGTTTCAGGCTATGAGAGGCACTAAACAATAACTAAATGTGGAAAAAGAAATAAAGATCACTGGCAAAGATAACCACATACATTAATATAAAAACATTATAAATGGTTTATGGGGTGCCTGGGTGGCTCAGTCGTTAAGCGTCTGCCTTCAGCTCAGGTCATGATCCCAGGGTTCTGGGATGGAGCCCTGCATTGGGCTCCTTGCTCGGCGGGAAGCCTGCTTCTCCCTCTCCCACTCCCCCTGCTTGTGTTCCCTCTCTTGCTGTCTCTCTCTCTCTGTCAAATAAATCAATTCTTTAAAAAAACAAACATTATAAATGGTTTAAATATTCCAATTAAAAGACAGAATTTCCCAGAACTCTCAACAAAGTTTAGAGGAAATATACTTCAACATTATAAAGGCATCATATGAAAAACCAATAGCAAGCACCATATTCAGTGGGGGAAAACTGAGAGCTTTCCTCTAAAGTCAGAAACAAGACAAGGATGTCCACTCTCACCACTTTTATTCAACATAGTACAAGAAGTCCTAGACACAGCAGTTAAACAACAAAAGGAAACAAAAAGGCATCCAAATTGGTAAGAAAGAAGTAAAACTTTCATTATTTGCAGATGACATGATAATCTATATAGAAAATCTGAAAGAGTCCATCAAAAACTACTAGAACTGGTAAATGAATTCAGTAAAGTCGCAGGATACAAAATCAATGTACAGAAATCTGTTGCATTTATATTCAGTAATAACGAAGCAGCAGAAAGAAAAATTAAAACAATCCCATTTATAATTGAACCAAAAATAAAAAGTATCTAGGAATAAACTTAACCAAGGAGGTGAAAGACCTGACTCCGAAAACTGTAAAATACTAATGAAAGAAATTGAAGACAACACAAAGAAATGGAAGGACATTCCATGCTCATGGATTGGAAGAACAAATATTGTTAAAATGTCTATACTACCCAAAGCAATCTACACATTTAATGCAATCCCTATCAAAATACCAACAACATTTTTCACAGAACTAGAACAAATAATCCTAAATTTTTTTTTTTAAGATTTTTTAAAAAATTTATATGACAGAGACACAGCGAGAGAGGGAACTCAAGCAGGGGGAGTGGGAGAGGGAGAAGCAGGCTTCCCGCTGAGCAGGGAGCCTGATGCGGGACTCGATCCAAGGACTCTGGGATCATGACCTGAGCTGAAGGCAGATGCTTAATGACTGAGCCACTCAGGCATCCCAAATAATCCTAAAATTTGTACAGAACCACCAGAGACCCAAAGTAGCCAAAGAAATCTTGAAAAAGAAAAACAAAGCTGAAGGTATCACAATTCCAGACTTCAAGTTATATTACAAAGCTGTAGTAATCAAAACAGCATGGTACTAGCACAAAAATAGTCACACAGATCAATGGACTAGAATAGAAAACCTAGAAATAAACCCACAATTATATGGTCAATAATTTTTGACAAAATGGGAAAAAGTCTCTTCAACAAATGGTGCTGGGAAAACTGCACAGCCACATGCAAAAGAATGAAACTGGACCACTTTCTTTCAACATACACAAAAATACATTCAAAATGGATTAAGGTCCTAATGTGAGACCTGAAACCATAAAAATCCTAGAAGAGAGCACAGGCAGTAATTTCTCTGACATTAGCCATAGCAACATTTTTCTAGATAGGTCTCCTGAGGCCGGGGAAACAAAAGCAAAAATAAACTATGGGGGCGGGGAGGGTGCCTGGGTGGCTCAGTCTGTTAATAACGCATCTGCCTTTGGCTTCAGTCATAGTCCCAGGGTCCTAGAATGGAGCCCTGCATCAGGCTTCCTGATCAGCAGAGAGACTGCTTCTCCCTCTCCCTCTGCTACTCCCCCTGCTTGTGTTCTCTCTGTCAAATAAATATATAAAATCTTTTTAAAAAATAAAAATAAACTATTGAGACTCCATCAAAAATAAAAAGCTCTGCACAGCAAAGGAAACAACCAACAAAATGAAAAGGCAATCCTACTGAATAGGAGGAGGTATTTGCAAATGAAGTATTCAATAAAGGGTTAGTATCCAAAATATATAAAGAACTGATACACTTCGACACCCAAAAAACAAATAATCCAACTAAAAATGGGCAGAAGACATGAACAGACATTTCTCCAAAGAAGACATAGAAATGGCCAATAGGCACATGAAAAAATGCTCAACATCATTCATCATCGGGGAAATGCAAATCAAAACCACAATGAAATATTACCTCACACCTGTCAGAATGGTTAAAATCAACAACACAAGAAACAACATGTATTGGCAAGGGCGAGGAGAAAGGGGAACCCTCTTACACTGTGGGTGGGAATGCAAACTGGTGCAGCCACTCCAGAAAATAGCATAAAGTTTCCTCAAAAACTTAAAAATTGAACTACCCTATGATCCAGTAATTGCACTACTGGGTATTTACCTAAAAAAAAAAACACTAATTCAAAGCAATACATGCATTCTTATGTTTATTGTAGCATTATTTAAAAAAGCCAAATTATGGAATCAGCCCAAGTGCCCACTGATAGATGAATGCATAAAGAAGATATGGCATATATATATACACAATGGAATATAATTCAGCCATAAGAAAGAATGAAATCTTGCCATTTGCAAAACATGGATGGGACTAGAGAGTACAATGCTAAGCAAAGTAAGTCAGTAAGAGAAAAACAAATACCATATGATTTCAGTCATATGTGGAATATAAGAAACAAAACAAATGAGCAAAAGAAAAAAAAAAGAAAGAGCGAGGGAGAGACAAACCAAGACAGACTCTTAACTATAGAGAACAAACTGATGGTTACCAGAGGGGATGTGGGTGCAGGGAGAGGTAAAATAGGTGATGGGGATTAAGAGTACATTTATCAGGATGAGCACTGAGTAAGGTATAGAACTGAATCACCATACTGTACATCTGAAACTAATATAACACTGTATGTTGGGGCACCTGGGTGGCTCAGTTGGGTGCCTCAGTTGGTTAAACGGCTGCCTTCGGCTCAGGTCATGATCCCAGGGTCCTGGGATCGAGCCCCACATCGGATCCCTGCTTAGCGGGAAGCCTGCTTCTCCCTCTCCCTCTGCTGCTCCCCCTGCTCGTGCTCTCTCTGTCAAATAAATAAATAAAATCTTAAAAAAAAAAACACTGTATGTTAACTATACTGAAATTAAAATAAGAAACTTAATTTAAAAAATAAAAATAATAAAAAATAAAAAGAATTTAGCAGAATGGATTTTAGAAAACATGTTTCAACTGTATGCTGTTGACATGAGACACACTTCCAGTTCAGACACAAATAGGTTGAAAGTAAAAGGATGGAGGGGCGCCTGGGTGGCTCAGTCGTTAAGCGTCTGCCTTCGGCTCAGGTCATGATCCCAGGGTCCTGGGATAGAGTCCCACATCGGGCTCCCTGCTCGGCGGGAAGCCTGCTTCTCCCTCTCCCATTCCCCCTGCTTGTGTTCCTGCTCTCGCTCTCTCTCTCTCTGTCAAATAAATAAATAAATAAATAAATTAAAAAAAAAAAAAGAAAGTAAAAGGATGGGAAA
>NC_138369.1:167678698-167711368 GCF_054177405.1 Leptonychotes weddellii | reverse complement strand
GATGCGGAACTCGATCCCGGGACTTCAGAATCATGACCTGAGCCAAAGGCAGTCGCTTAACCAACTGAGCCACCCAGGCGCCCCAAAATCATTCATTAAATACATTTCAATAACACTTAAGCCAAGTAGGCCTACTAGAAATATATACAACACTCCACTTAAATTAGCAGAATACATATTTTCTCAAGGGCAAATGGGACATTCTCCAGTACACAGCTATGTGATAAACTAGTCTTACTAATTTTGAAATTTGCAATAATACAAGGTATGCTCTCTGATCATAATGGAATGAAATTAGAAACCAATAGAAATTTGGGGAACTCAAAAATATGTGGAAATTAAGTAACATACTTCTATACAAACAATGGGTGAAAGAAGAAATTACAAGGGAAATTAGTAAATACTCTGAGATGAGTGAAAATGAAAATACAACATGGCAAGTTTTAGAGTATGCAGCAAAAAAAAACATGTTTAGAGTGAAATTTAGAGCGTAAATGCCTATATTGAAAAAGAAGAATGGTTTCAAATCAGTAATTCAGCCTTCCACTTGAAGAAACTAAGAAGAGTAGACTAAATCCAAAGCAAGGAGAAGGAAGAAAATAATAAAAATTAGAGCAGAAATAAATAAATAATAGAAAGTAACAACAGCAACAAATCAAAAAGGCTGGTTCTTTGGAAAAAAAAATCAACAACAAAATTGATAAATCTAATTTTGCTAAATTAATGAAGTTAAAAAGAATCAATTTACTAAAATCAAGAATTAAGAGAGGATATGACTACTGACTACACAGAAATAAAAAGGATTAAAAAAGAGTATTTATGCCAACAAACTAGATAACTTAGATGAAATAGTAAAATCCACACAAAAAAATTATTGAAACTGACTCAAGAACAGAAAATCTAAATAGAACTACAGCACAGTAAGAGATTATTCAAAACCTTCCCACAAAAAAAAGCCCACAACCAGATAGCTTCACCAGTGAATTCTATCAAACATCAATATTTGAAAATCTCTCAAAAAACAGAAGAGTGGAATACTTCTTAACTCATTCTCTAAAGCTAGCATTATTCTGATATAAAAGCTTTAAAAACACTGTAAGGAAAAGAAAACTACAGATCAGTATTCTTTATAAATATAGAGGTAACAACCCTCAACAAAATACTAGCAAAACAAACACAGCAACATTGTACATCATGACCTAGTGGGATTTATCACAAGAATACAAGGATGTTTCAACTTAAAAAAAAATCTACGTAATACATCACATTAATAGAATGAAGAAAAAAAATCTTATCATCTCTATAATCTCAATAGATGCTGAAAAAACATTTTACAAAACCCAACACTCTTTCATGACATGACAAAAACACTAAACTGGAAACAGAAAGGAATTTCCTTAATATTATAAGGAATATATATAAAAATATCAAAGCTAACATCATACTTACTGATGCAGTTTTTGAATGTAGGTGAGGTCCAGAGCCCACGGCCAAGAAAAGAATTCTTGAGACCTCTTTGGTGCAAAAAGATGGTTTTATTAAAGCACAGGAACAGGACCGAAAGATCTGCTGCACTGGGGCTGTGAGGGGTGGCCGATTATATACTTGGGAATTGGGGGTAAGGAAAAAGGGAGCCTTTCAAAAGAACTTTTGTGTGCTAAAGAGGACCTACAAGATATTAAAGGACTTGCCATTGTCCGGTTACAGTTTATTTTTCCCTCTAGTAAAGCAGTAACATTAAGACAGTTGGGAGCTTCCTGGAGGAATGTTACACTCTGCCTATCACAAGTCCTTGTCCTTGGGCTGCAGGTTATAAGGAAATCTTATTTTATTTACATTTCCTTCTGCCTTTGTTTCCTCCATCACTCTGGATGGGTGGGTGATGTTAGGGCTCCAGGAAATTGGGAGTCTATGGGTCTCTGGAAGTTAGGCTATTGATAACAATGCTTTTTTCTTGTAAATCACTAAGACATTTTGTAAAAACGAGGGAGACTCCTCTCTTGCTGGAGGACTGTGATCTCTATTAGTTAACCATTTGTTTTTCCCTTCCCTTAGCTTTAGGACAGCCAGGAGTGCCTAAGGAATGTCACACAGAACCCACCTGGGAGTGGGGGAGGGGAGGATTGCAGGGTGTCAGTTTGTGCTTTGTCCTCAGGTTGCCTTCTGTTCCCTCCTCACTTAATGGTGAAAGAGTGAATGCTTTCTCCCTATGATCAGAAACAATGCAAGGGTGTTTGCTCTTGTTATTTCTATTCAATATTTACCAGAGGTTTGAGCCAGAGTAATTAGGTAAGAAAAAGAAGCTAAAGGCATCCAGTTCAGAAAAAAATAAGCAAAATTATATCAATTTACAATGGATGATCTTGTATATATAAAAGCCCAAGAAATCCACATTTAAAAAACAGAACTAATAAATGAGTTTGGTAAAGTAGGAGGATATAAGATCAATATTTAAAAATCAATTACATTCCTTTACAATAGCAGTGAACAATCCAAAAAGGAAATCAAGAAAACTATTCCATTTGTGAAATGTGTGAAAAATAAAATACTTAGGAACTAATTTTTTTTTTCTTTTTTTTTTTTTTTGAGATACAGAGATACAGAGAGAGAGAGAGCAAGCGTGAGCAGGGGGTGAGGCAGAGGGAGAGGGAGAAGCAGACTCCCTGCTGAGCCAGGAGCCCCACGCGGGACTCGATCTCAGGACCCTGGGATCATGACCTGAGCCTAAGGGAGACGCTTAACCATCTGAGCCACCCAGGTGCCCCAGGAACTAATTTTTAAAAAAGAAAACCTGCAAGCCACCTCCACTGAAAACCACAAAACATAACTAAAAGAAATTGAAGACCTAAACAAATGGATTTCAATGTTCATGGATTAGAAGACAACATGGTTAAGATCGCAAAACTCCCCCAAATGATTTACACATCCAACACAACCAGATCAATATGCCGTTTCGTGGAAACTGACCCACTGATCCTAGAAGTCCTACAGAAAGGAGAAGGACACAGAACAAATTTGAGTATTCATGATGTGGGGAGCAAAGGTATAAGGAAATGTAGATAAAATTAAATTTCCTTATAATCTGCAGCCCATTGACAAATACTTGAGATAGGCAAAGTGTAACATACCTCCAGGAACTCCCAACTGTCTTAATGCTTTGCTACGGGAGAACAATCTTAGCTTGACTATAGCTAGGCCTCCAGGATCCTGTAAGTCTTCTTTAGCATATGAAATTCTTTGGAAACTTCCTTTATCTCTACCCTCCCAGATACATGTTGGCAACCATCCCCCAAGCATATGACCCAATGATGTGCATCTGAAGGGTCTCATGACTAAGGTTTTCTTAGATGTTAATAGATGACCTTTTCCTAACAATAGCCTGGAAACCTTGTTTTCCCCCAAATTCCTTACAGACTTCTGCTATCCCTAACCCCCCTCCCAACTTGAAAGCATCTAATCAGTCACTCCTCATACTCACAGTACAGCTCTTTCTGCCCACGGGTCCTGTCCCTGTGCTTTAATAAAACCGCCTCGCATAAGGTTATACATATAGATAACTAAAATAGAATTGAGAATCCAAAAATAAACCTTTACACTTATGGCCACTTGGTTTTCAGCAAGCATGCCAAGATAATACAGAGAGGAAAAAATAGTATTTTTAACAAATGGTGCTGGTAAGGATAGACAGTCAGAAGGCAGTCAGGGACAAGCCCACCCTGCCCTAAGAGGAAACTACTCTTAAAAGGATTTTACACCACCCTGGAAGGAGCCCTCCATCCTTTCCCATGTGAACAACTGATAGGTAAGCTCGAAACAAAAACCTGATTGGGTGACAGGTGCATGGAGGGTTAATTAAACCACCTGCCAACATTCTCATAAAAACCCCTAGACTTGGAAACTCTGACAGCAACCCTCTTCAGGACTTTGTACTATTGCTCAATGAACTTTGTTTTGCTGCCCACCAATCTTCCTCTGGTCCACCTGATGTGAGAAACAAGGGCAGAAGAAAGATTATTAAATTTCCTTATTACCTATAGCTCACTGACAAGTCCTTGAATCAGGCAGAGTGACATTACTCTATGGACTCAACTGCCTCAATGTTGACACTTTGCTAAGGGCAAAAGGGAGTCCTAGCCCAACCCACCCCCCCAACCCCATCCCTGCCCCAGGTTCCTGTAAGCCTACTTTAACATATAAAAATTCTTTTGGAAACTTCCTTTATCTCTACCCCTCAAGATACCTGTTGGCAGTCATCCCCCAAGCATATGACTCACTGATATACATCTGAAGGGTCTCATGACTAAGGTTTTATTAGATGGTAATAAATGACCTTTTCCCAACAATAATAGCTAGCCCCCTCAAGGTCCTGGACAACTTGCTTCCAAAATTCCTTAGAGACTTACACTATCCCTAACCCCCTCCCAACTTGAAAGTATATAATGGGCCACTCCTCATGACCCCGGTGCAGCTCTTTCTGCCCATGGGTCCTGTCCCCATGCGTTAATAAAATAACCTTTCTGCACCAAAGACGTCTCAAGAATTCTTTCTTGGCCTTGGGCTTCGAGCCCTAACATCTTTACTACATCACACCTCTTCATTCCCTGAAGCTGCGTGATCAATCAAAAATCATTGGCACTAAAGGAAAAATCCCGGAACATTGGGACTAGATCATCTGCATGCAAAGAATAAATCTGGACTTCTACCACACACAGTATGGAAGAATTAATTCAAAGTAAATCATAGATGAAAATGCAAAAGCTAAATCTATAACACTTTTAGAAGAAAACACAAGGGTAAATCTTCTTGACCTTAAAGAACAGCTTTTTAGATGATACAAAAAGCACAACTAAATATATTGGACTTCATCAATTTTTTTTTTTTTTTAGGATACTATCAAAATGTAAAGACAATCCAGAGATTGGGAGGAAATATTTACAAACCATGTATCTGATAATGGATTTGTATCCATGGAATATAAAGAATTCTTACAACTCAACATTATAAAAACCAAAATAACTCAATTAAAAAATGGGCAAAAGATTTGAACAAACATTTCTCCAAAGAAAGTATACAGATGGCCCATAAGCACACAAGAGTGTGCTCAATATCATTAGTGATGAGGGAAATGAAATCAAAACCACATTGAGATATTACTTCACACTGACTGGGATGGCTAGAATCAAAAAGATGGTAACAAATGTTAAGAATGTAGAGAAATTGGAACTTTCATGTATGGCAGTAAGAATGGGAAATGGTACAAGTTCTTTGGAACACATTTTGGCAGTTCTTCAAATACAGGTCCCATGGAGTTAACGTAGATTACTGTATGACTCAGCAATTCCACTCCCAGGTATGTATCCAAGATAACTAAAAAAATAATTTCACTCACCTCATTGATCCAATCCATTCTAAATTTTCAGCCCAGCCCTTCCATTCAGTGATTTGTTTTCAATGTCTCACATGATTTCCAACTCAGCCTATTCAAAATTAAATTCACCATCTTCTTTCCAAAACTGTATTCCCTACTAGTACTCCATCACCCACCCAGATTCCCATCCACCCAGATTCCAATTAGAAATCCAAAAATGAAAAAAAAAAAAAAAGAAAGAAACAAAAAGAAATCCAAAATGACCATTGACTCTTTCCTCTCCCATCAATATTTACTAATGTGGAGAGCAAAGGCGAAAGAAATGTAGATAAAATTAAAACTTCTGACTTGCAGCCCATTGACAAATACATAAGCAGACAGAGTATCACATCCCTCCAGGAACAACCAATCTTAATGTTAATAAGCTTTGCTAGAGAGAAAAACAACCTTAGCTTGAGAATTGCCAGGACTCCAGGATCCTGTGAGTCTTCTTTAATATTTAAAAGTCCTTTTGGAAACTTCCCTGGGTCTTTACTTCCCCCAATTTGAAAGTATATAGTTAGCCACTCCTCACTACCCCAATGCAGGTCTTTCTGCCCACGGGTCGTATCTCCATGCTTTAATAAGACCACATCTTTGCACCGAAAATGGCTCAAGAATTCCAACATTTCCACATCATTATTAGTGCCAAAACTTCCTCTCCAAACTTACTCCTCCCCTTCCTCCTCACTGCCTCAGCCTGAGGACACGTAATCATCTCCTTTTGCAAAATCATTATCATCAGAATTCCAACTAATCTCAGTAACTCCATACTTGATCTCCTCCAATCCATTCCCTAGGCTGTATCCTATAATGCAAATCTGATTACACCACTCCCCAGCTGAAAATCCTTCCCTGGCTCTCAAATACTTTATCTAAAAGAAATTCAAATATTTACACTGATTTTTAATTATCTGCTTCTACCTAATTCTCCAGCTTTATCATTCATCACTACACCACTCCTATCTCATTACCCTACCTTTTGGTGATAGGAGATTGCTTTTAATTTTTCCAATGTGCTTTGCTCTCATACTTTTTGAACTGGTCCACACCCTGCCTACACCCCCCATATCTAAGACCACTCCTTTACTAAAACTCTTCCTCAGCCTTCAAGATTTAGCTCAGATACTAATCTTTTCTGAAAGAACACCCCGGATATACTCACTATGAATCAATTTCCCTGATGTATGCTCCCATATAATTCTGGGAATTCTTCTACTACAAAATTTATCACTCTCATGAAATTGTCTGTTTACACACTCTCTTATTAATTTGCTCTCCAGGAAAAAATTGTATTCTCAGCACTGAGTAGAGAATCAACATATAGTAAATGAGTAATAACCTAAAATATGCAAGGGAGAAATGGTTAGCTTATTTGTTTGCTTTTTTTTTTTTGGATTGTATATAACAGCATTAGAGTAAATCTACCATCCATTATCAACTTATTAAAATTATAAAACATATGCGCATATGTACATATATATGAATACACATATGAAATACATATATATTGTGGTGTCTCTCCCGATCGGCTGGGGGCCCCCAAATGTGGGGCGACCCCATCTGGTGGAAGACGGCGACAAGGGCAGTAAAAAAATTCACCTCAGGCAGAACCAAGGAGGTAGAAGTTTACTGAAGACACGACAAGCGAGCAACAGGCAGGACAGCAAAGGAGAGACAGTCTGCAACAAGGCAGTGTGGGGGGACCGCATTTAAAGGGGGAAGGTGAGGAGGTATGGGGACTGATAGAATTTTTCCTTTTTTGGTAACTATGCCTGGTTGTAAGTAGCCCATTGGTCAGTGAGGGTTTATGGATATTTTGAGGTGGGTTGCTTAATGGGTCTGTTTGTATTCATCCAGGGGTTTGGGGTCACTGTGGGTCCTTTGCCTTGATCGAGTTTCCATTGCTCAAGCCCGTTGCCTAAAAGTGGCCTCTATATATATTGTATACTGTATGTATGTACATACGAAAAAAACCTATACAGAAATGGAAAAAAAGTATATTAATAGTCGTCTCTAGGAAATGGGATTAGACATTATTTTATTTTCTTTCAAAAAAATGCAATATTTTCCATGTGATCATGTATTATTTTTACAATAAAAACACTTTTTAAAAGATAAACTGGTCTATTTTTTTTTCTCATTGATTCTATCTGACAAACAGTTCATAAGCCAAACAGAACAGAATTCATTGTCTAACGTTTTTTCTCTGTTCTCCTGTCCTGAATTAGGCACAGAACCCACGGACTGGCTGGGCACTGCCAGGGAATTGCAGACACTGGCAGGGGGTTTAGAGGTAATTATGGCTCACAGGGTTTCATCTCTTTCCGAAACCCTCTGCACTTTGTAGTCGCTTAAGGTGATACTAAAATAAAACTGATTTGTGATGGAACCAAACATGAACCGAGTGAGTAGTTTGAATTTTTGATGTCTTGAATCATTATGATCCCCATTTATAAACTGTAATTAACTGCTTTCCTGTAACTTTGTGAGGGGGGACCAAAAGGGGGGAAAAACAAAAAGTTAAATGACACCTTTATTTCATAATCTAGCACTAAATATGAAAAATTCACATTTAATCAGACTAGAAGGACAATGTTAAAACTCAAATATGTATTTGAGAATAAACATTGCACTTTGTTTAAACGCTGTTTACTCAAAAAATTGTAATGGCTTCTTCAGAGCAGCAAAGATTGATTGGGGAAAATATCCCACATTAAAGCAGTTAAAATTAGGCTGTGGATACCATAAGGTTCAAGTTCTTTTTTCAAGTAGGATACCTTCTTAGTTTGTAGACTATTTTCCTGATTATGTTATTAATCTGACTGAAGCATATGGGAATTTGGTCTGAATGTTATAAACTGTGCTGTATTTCCATTGAAAAGTCTTTCATGTTCACAAAATTTAGAAAGCATTATAAAACTATTAGTTCACTTTTCTTTTATAAACCCATAATTCCCAAACAATTTTACATAAGGAATGGAACAATAGAAACAAAGCAAACGAGTGCCTAACCACACATCTCTTTGTTTTAATCATCTTAAGCCATTGCCGAGTTGTCTTTAAACCCCTCTCTTAAGATTTCCTAGTTCAGAAATATGGTTAAATTCAGGTATCTCTCTCGAGTCTGGAGCAAATCCAGCCTGAGCAGAGACATAGCATCTGCATGAAGACAACAGATTCGGAGAATCAAGGAAAATTTTAAAGGGGAAAATAAGAAACAAAGCAACAATCTGGAGCGTGAGAAAAAAACTTGGAACAGAAATAAAAGGGCAATGGGCCTTGCCTTCTGATATTTATATGAGTTTTTTGTTTGAGTATAGACTCTAGTTTATTCGCATGAATATAAACCTATTTACATGAGTATAAACCTCAGGTCTTTTAAAGTATCCTGTGGTCTCCCTGCCTCCTCATTTCTAACTGCCCTCTCTCATCCCACCCCCTAAGCATTCCCAACCTCATCCCAAATTAGGACCTGTATTCTCTATGCTCTCGCTATTACCACATCCTCTCAGGTACTTGAACTTAAATGTAAATTGGAGGATGATGTTTTAAAATCAAGGAGACCTGTGGTGGGATGACTAGAGCAATAGGGCTCTATATTTGACCTCTTTCCACATCTCTCACCCTAAATGTACTTTGTGCTTTTGGCATAGGAGAGGTCAGGGAACTTCTAGAATTCTGGATAATAAATGCATTCATAGGTAGAGGATTGGTTCCCTTCAAACAAACCTGAGTCTACACATAATCATATTTATTAAGTATTATAACATGATATTAAGGCCACATATCTGAAGGTAACATAGTATAAAACAAAGTATTTCCCCTTCTCCCCCTCCCACTCTTTCCCCCACTCCTTCCCAATAATCAAACTGCCATGGTGTCTTATCTCGCCTGCAGGTGAGAAAATTTTCCTAAGAAGGCTCCTTTTAAAACATAGTTAACTCATAATTCACTTGTAAGTTGCCAAGCCTGGTTCTTTACGATAGCTATGAGACAAGAAGACTTACTAGGGAATGAAACACTTATGTCCAAGGTCTCGAGGCTAGTAAGTATAGCAAAAGAAAGCTGTGTGAAGAGTCTCTGGTTGCAGTCCCAACTCGGTTGCTCACCACAAATGACAAAGGACAGCTATCTGAGCTATTCTGTTGTGTTTTTTTTTTCCAGTAAGTCTAAAATTACCTGTTCGATACTTCATTATGATGCCCTGCAGCTAAATGAGATAACTTACTTGAGAGTTCTCTGAAAATTGCTGACTTACCATACAAATAAAGAGTATCAATAGTGTTCTTACAAAAATGTAGTAATTTAGAGATTGGTTTGGTTCATGTATATTGGACAGAATGGAATTTATTTTAAGCAGGTCAGTTTCTTTTGAAACTTTAGTTGACACATTGTATATATTCAGAAAAGTGCACAGATCAGTGTACAACTTGAGGAATTAGCAGGAAGTGAACACACCCATGAAATCCCCGTTCAGGTCAAGGCATACAACACTGACATCACCTGAAGTCTCACTTTGTACTCCTTCCAATTATCCACTCCTCTCCTCCTCCCCCAGGGTAGTCAGTGTCCTGATGCCTCATGCCATAGATTAATTTTGCCTCCTTTTAAGCTTTCTCTAAGTGGAATCATACAATATATATTCTTTTCTATTTGACTTTTTTGTTCACTGTAACTTTTTTTTTTTTTTTTAAGATTTTATTTATTTGACAGAGACACAGCGAGAGGGGGAACACCAGCAGGGGGAGTGGGAGAGGGAGAAGCAGGCTTCCTGCTGAGCAGGGAGCCCGATGCGGGGCTCGATCCCAGGACCCTGGGATCATGACCTGAGCCGAAGGCAGACGCTTGACGACTGAGCCACCCAGGTGTCCCTGTTCACTGTAACTTTTGTGAGAATGATCTCTGTTGTAGCAGCAGTCAGCAACTTTCCTTGCTATATAGTAGTTACACGCTGTATATACTGAGTATTTACAATATATTTATACATTTTTCTGACAATGAACATTAGGTTGTTTCCGGTTTGGGATGACTGAAAGTAATCCTGCTATGAGCCTTCTCTTAAATGTCTTTTGGTGTACTTGTAAATGTATTTCTATTGGATATACATCTAGAAGTGAGTTTTCCAGATCATGGTTTTAGTAGATAATGTCAGTGTCCCCAAGAGTTTTACCAGTTTTTATTCCTACCATTTGGTAAAGGGGTTCCAGTTGCCTTGCATCTGGCCAATACTTAATAACACAAATCTTTTTCATTTTAGCCATTCTGCTGAATATGTAGTGGCAATTCATTTTTATTCGCATCTTCCTGAATCACATCAGTTTTTTCTGTCTTGCCAGAAGTATCCTAGCTTTCTGGCAGAACTGCACCTTGTAATCATAAAGAATCAACCCATTTTGGGGGCGCCTGGGTGGCTCAGTTGGTTAAGCGTCTGCCTTCACCTCAGGTCAGAATCCCAGGGTCCTGGGATCGAGCCCTCCATCGGGCTCCCTGTTCAGCGGGGAGCCTGCTTCTCCTTCTGCCCCTCCCCCTGCTTGTGTTCTCTCTCTTGCTGTCTCTCTCTGTCAAATAAATAAATAAAAATCTTTTAAAAAAAAAGTCAACTCATTTTTATGGGGACAACTTGTCTTTTTCTTCGGTTGAGGAATTTTAGCAGGTATGGTTTAGGCCTGTGTACAGCTGTTGTCACATTGGTATTCAGTAGATTTTCCACTGGAAAATTGTCTCTATAAGATTTTAGAAAAGTAGATTTAAAAAAAAAAGTGGGAAAAACAGGCAAGAATTTCAAGAATCTATAATAAGAAGAAAAAAGACACAGAGGCTCTCCCTCAAGACGTCTTACCAAACACTCCTGAGTTTAGCTTCCCTGTTTCTTCAAATCCCTCTTCCACTGACACAAGAAATAAAACAACAAAAATAAATCTGTAACAGTATTTGAAAGCTAGGTGGTATGCAAACCAGAACAGTGAAGAATTCCTGGAAGATATTATAAAGCAAGTGGGAAAAGACTGACAAGAAACCTAACAAAGATGGGGAACTATAAATCCATACAGTGAAAGAGGAACCCAAAATAGATGACTTTTTTAGGCACCAAATCACATAAAGAACAAAAGTAGGGCCTGGGAGATGATGCTGGCCATAGGGAGCTGTCCAGGTAATTAATTTAAAAATTATAAAATAGCTGTGCCAAGAATCCTACCCACCCCCAAATTACCAAATCTCACAATTCCCCCCAAATACAGGGATGTAAAATGAGAATGTAGAATGACCAGACTGAACTTCTGAACTGAAAATTGAGCAATACTTTGAAGAACAAACCACACTCATTATAAAGTCACCTAGCTATACAATCCCTCCATCAAATATAGGAAAACCAGTAGAAAGGGTAATCCTTCTGAGCCCATTTTTTAAAAGTAAAGCCTTTTGAGGACTTAAGACTTATAGAGAAAAATAATTAAAGGATTGCAACTCCTTATGAGTTCCTCCTTTGGTGGTAAAACCTGTCCCTACACTTAGGGTGACAACATAATTTCTTGTCCAAACCAGACACTTTTGAGCATGACCAGGGCACTGTAAGAATTTTGCTTAGATAAAAGTGTTAAGTCAAAGCTGTCCAAAGTGATCATGGGTATGTAGTCATGCCTATCTATGCCACTCCTCCACAGAAATGGACAGAAATGATTCAGTCATATTCCCTCAAGTTTGATGACTGGGTCTATGCTTTTTTGCAGCTCAACCAGTTATTATGAAGAGTCTGATCAAAAAAAAAAAAAAGAAAAGAAAAGTAAAAAGACAAATATTTGTGATAATCAGAAAGAATTGAACATAGATTTGGGCATTATATTATATTAAATAATTAGTGTTAATTTAGTTGGGTATGATAGTTTACTTGAGAACAATCAGACTTCAAGATTTCCTCTTCCATGCTACTTAGCCAAAGATCTGTGTCGCTTACACCTGTGTAGAATAGATTTTATTGGAGTGTAATACAGAGCTTCCCAGGATTGGGAGATACCAATACCAAGCATCTGAAATAAGGTAATCCATACTAAAAACAGAGAATCTAAATAAAAGTTTATACATTTATACTGAAATCCCTAGTTCTTTATCTCTCTCTGCTCTGAGGATGCTGGCAGTCAGGCTTATCCCATTCAAACAGGAAAAGATTTTTATCTGGAGAATCTGAGTCATAACAAGAAAAAAGATCCAAACATATTGAGATCCCCAATGAGACAGCCTAATAAGAACACCTTACAATTAAACCTACAATCAACAAGTCACAAACACACATACGTGCACATAAACATATTACAAACATTCCAATCAGTTTTTTAGTGCCCAAATTTTCTATCTAAGCATACATCCCTAAATCACCAGACATCTGAAATTCCTTAACATGAAAGACAAGTACAAACAAGCCAACATTGGAAAGCAACTTGAAGGAAGCGATTTATGCAGGGAGAGAGGAAAAAAGATGGTTGATATTTTCAGATTAAAAAGAGGAGCTAAGGATAGCTGGGTGGCTCAGTCATTTAAGCGTCTGCCTTCGGCTCAGGTCATGATCCTAGAGTCCTGGGATCGAGTCTCACATCGAGCTCCCTGCTCAGCAGAGAGCCTGCTTCTCCCTCTCTCTCTGCCTGCCATTCCCCCTGCTTATGCTCGCTCTCTCTTTCTCTCTCTGTCAAATAAATAAATAAAATTAAAAAAAAAAAAAAAGGGGAGCTATTTCATCCATGAAATAAGGAGTGTCAACTCTGAAGGAGAAATAATCAGAGAACAAGAAAGAGACCTTTAAAATTTTCAATATTAAAGAAAAATTAAAAATTAATAAAAATGTTGAAGGACAACATTTTAAAAACTAGATATAAAATAAAAAAAAGATAAGAAAATTATAGGACCAGAAAAGGAGGTACAATATCCACCAAATAAGAGATACCAAAAGCCTAACAGAGAAAAAGAGAAGAATTAAACTTAAAAAATTTTTTCAATAAAATTTTCTGAGTTGAAAGACCTAAGATTCCACTTAAAGGAACCCACTGACTGGCCAACACAATAGATGAATATATATACACATTACATATCACCATGAACTTTCAGAATACTGAGGAAAAAGAGAAAATTCTACAAGAATTCCAGAAGGAAAAAAAGATGATATAAAAAATTGGAATAAAAATGCTTTATAACCTTCTCCACAGCAGCACTAGATAAAGAAAAACAAAAGAACAATGCCTTTAAAATTGTGAGAAAACTGGGCTGCCGGGGTGGCTCAGTCAGTTAAGCGTCTACCTTTGGCTCAGGTCACGAGCCCAGGGTCCTGGGATGGAACCCCACATGGGGATCCTTGCTCGGTGGAGAGCCTGCTTCTCCCTCTGTCTGTCACTCCCTATGCTTGTACTCTCTCTCTCTCTCTGACAAGTAAATAAAATCTTTAAATAAAATAAAATCATAAGAAAATTATTTCTGAATTAGATTTGCAAATCTAACCAAATTATCAATAAAATGAAGTAAAATAGACATTTTTAGACATAAAAGTTATTTAACAATTTATCTCTAATTTATCCTTTCTCAGGTAATCACTGAAAGACGTGTTCCACTAGAATGAGGACATAAACCAAAAATATATATATTATGTAAAATACATACATATACTTTATATATAATATATGTATATAAACATATGTATTAGGGATCAACTCAAGTGAGAGTGAAAAGAATTCCAGGAAAAAAATTGTAGAATTAATATGTAGAAAACCAGTACCAGTAGGAGCTGGTCAAAATGGTAAAAGAGAAATACTGTCAAGAAGGTGAAACTAGGGGCACCTGGGTGGCTCAGTCGTTAAGCATCTGCCTTCGGCTCAGGTCATGATCCCAGGGTCCTAGGATCGAGCCCCGCATTGGGCTCCCTGTTCAGTGGGAAGCCTGCTTCTCCCTCTCCCACTCCCCCTGCTTGTGCTCTCTCTCTCGCTGTCTCTCTCTCTGTCAAATAAATAAAATAAAATCTTAAAAAAAAAAAAAGGTAAAACTAGCATATCCTATATATAAGCATATAAAATAACAAAACAAGTATAATATGAATTTCAGGAAGTTTTAAAAAAAACTTAAAAAAAGTAATCTCATATGCAATAGACATCACAAATATCCCATTCTCCTTCCTTTCTTGAGAAGTCCACATCCCATTATCCTTATAATTAGACAAGGCCATGTGACTAGTCTGTGCCAACAAAATATAAGTAGGAGTGGCATTTAAGCATTTCTGACCTGAAGCAGTGAAAATCTCCTGGATTTTCCACTCCATTCTCTCTCTTTTGCCTTAGAGATTGTTACTGAGCTGGTACAGACACAAGAGAAGAGCATTCTGGACTACTGTGTCAATGCATTAGGGAAAACTGCCCAGGGGAGTCACTTGGTCCTGGAGTGGACTTTGTATGAGCAAAAGCCACTGAGGTTCTGGCTTGTTCATTATCGTCATGTAGACTAGCTTATTCTGGCTAACACAATATTTTACATAATTCTATTGTAAAGAACATTTACATGTTCATAATAATAGAAACAGTAATTATTGTTTTATCCAAAATGATGACATAACTGTATGGCGGGCATAAGAAATGTGTTGTGTGAGAATGCTGTGTGGGGTGAGGGAGCTAGGCATGTATGTTGGTGTGATAGAGATGTTGGGCATCAAAGAGAACAAAATCCTCTTCTTCCACAGTGGAAGGTCAATAAATAGTGTCTAAAATTCAAAGAAATAGTAATAGAAGTGTGTCTTGGCATCAGCTTCGGACCTTACTTCCTCTTTTGCCACAACGGAAAAACCCCTTTTGACAAGCACACAAAAGGCAGATCAACTGAGAACACATATTGGGTTTTCCTTTCGTAAGTGCGACTACAAAAGTTCAGGTCTTCAACAATGGTCAAACATCTTATAGGTAATTATCCTTGACTGGCTTTCCTGATTCATAGTGGTGGAGGAGGTGAAGACGTGGTGGAAGACATCCCCAGCAGCCAGGTATGTGTTTCCTCATCAAACCCCTTAGCCACGGTTAATTCAAAGAAGGGTACTCAACTGACTTGAGCTGAGAAAATAAACGCGGGTCCTTAATTCTAAATTAAACTCTAAGTTGAGGCTAAAAAACCCTTGGCTTAGTATGGTCTGTCTGTTGTTGTTGTTGTTGCTGTTGTTGTTGTTATTGTTGTTGTTGTTTTGAAATAAGACAGTGTGATCCTAGGAGCTGGGACGTGTCTATCTTTCCCACAGTGTTGACTGAATTACAAAGCCAGTGTGCAACACGAAGGGGAAACAGATGTACAGGGAGATAATGTCCTGGGTCCTTATAAAAGCTCGGTTCCCAGCCCTGGGAGCACCTCTTATGTGTAAACTAACTCAGTTCCCTTTCGTACTTGGAGCCAGAGAGTTCTGACTATCAAAACTAATGCTGATCAACTCAGACCTAAAAATGCAGCTTAATTTTCTCCTTTGCACCTAAAAATACACATTCCTTAGGTAGTTAGAGGGGAAGAGCTCATGAAGAGTCTCTCCTTTGCCTGGACACTTATATTTCTCTGACAGCTACCTATGCCTTAGAATTGGCCTCTGGTCCTTCTTTAAAGGGCACAGAAAATTTTTTCTAGGGAACAGTGTGGAACTAACAGAAGAATTAGAATCTTGAAGTGGATGATTTCACCATCACTCTCACTGTGGGCCACATACAACACAGAGTTTTATAGGATAAGAAAAAAAAAAAAACACCCACCCCCTGTAACATTTATATCTTTTAGTAGAGGAGACTAGCATTAATTATCTGTTTCCCCACCTCTAGAAACTGCTGGAGTCCTTTTGCTGATAGTGTCAGCTTGAGTTTATAGCATCCCACTCTCCTGGAAGACAGAAAGAGAGTCAAATGCATTATACTACTGAGAGGACATAAGCTAATGAAGAAAAATGATTAATCGATATTTATGAGCAACACATTGAAGCAAAGAGAGAGTCTGCATTAGCTCCAGAGTGTAAACCATTTTGTAAAGAGAGCACTTCTGAATCCACTTCGTCATTCTTGATTTAGCAAATGTGAGCTTTTCTTCTTTCTCAGCTAACAGCCAAAATAATTAACACAGAGTTTACATGAACTGGGAAAGTGCTGTGTTGAGGGAAAAAAAGAGAAATTGTACAAACCCTGTGGCCAAGCAGTTTGCTGCAAGAAATAGAATTGTGAACATCAGTTTGATTGGAAAAGCAACCATGTAGGGCAAAGGTGATGGAAACTCAGAAATCAGATCAACATTCTCCATATTCACACCCTATGCAAGGTTCTCAGAGTATCTTGTCAGGAGAAATAAGGAGAATAGGGCCAGCTTTATGTCAAAAATCTCAGATGAAAGACATTAGTGATTTAATTCAACATTAAGAGGTACATCAAAACAAAAACTACTTGAAGTGTTTCATTTGACTCTGTCCATTCTAAATTCATACCAAAGCTAAATATTTTAAGCCTGTTATACTGAAAGAGACCCATAAGACCACATAGTTCCTCATTCTTGCTTTAAATGGCAGAGGAAGAGGATGCTCAAAAGGTTAAGTGCAGGTCCAATTTAAGCAGCTAGTGAAGAGCAGAAGAGAATACCAAAGCTAGTCCCCCTGGCTGCTAATTAGTGCTCCTTCCACCACACTGTGCTTCAGATAAAGTCTGTTAAGAGTCCCAGTATAATAATTGGAATAATGTCGCGCATGAGAAGACTGGTGGTCTCCGAGGAATATCAAGCTTCCCACTTGTTAGAAGGCAATTCTTCTTTTCCAAAGAGGGAATGACAGCCTTCTTTTTGAAAGCTACTCAAAGATACAGATGTGTGAACTTTGAGCCAACTGCTAAGGCAAGTATAGTGCCTAAGCGTGAAAAGAAATGGCTCAGGTAAAACCAGGTGATTTCATGTACAAATTGTATACCCTGGAGTCTAAATATCTTGACGATCCTTAAAGAAAAAAAAAATCAGGCTTCTTGTCACCACAATTGAACTGCCACTCCATTACTGAATTGATACTCCTGCTAGCAAATATCCCTTATGAAGTGGTCTTGCTACACAAATTAGAACAGTTTTGGGAGGGGGAGTGGCAATGCTGGGAAATTTGGGAAAAATAATGACTTCAAAATAGAATTTACTTAATAGACAGAACTGGGGCTGGGTGAGTGAGGGTGTGGCTGAAGGGGGTGTGAATGACTTATATTTTGATGAATTTTTTAATAAAAGCAGGATATAGACATTTCAGTTTCAAGTCAAAGGATAAAATGATCAAATAGATCTTTTCTCCAAATAAATACTGTTAGGCTACATTTTCATGGTCAGTAGTGCTCCATTTGTAGGTGTCCCTCGTTTCAAAAACCAATTTGGCTTATCTGTTTCCTCCTCCTTACATATATCTCAAAAGCTGTAACAGATTCAGGGAAATGGATGACCCAGTCACAAACGCTCACTTCTCCAGGGACCTGCCTTTAAATTGACCTTGAGCTTCACAAACCAAAAAGAGCATCTGTGTACCTCAGGATAGTATTAAATACGGGGGAAAATTACGTAAAAAGGAAGGCAGAATAGGCAGAGCTGGCCAAAGCAAATAAATACTCAATAGAACAGCCAAACCAATAGATAAGAATGCAAAACCCTCATTAAGTTGCTGATTCGTTAGGGGGTGTAAGTGGTTACAGGAAATGTCTGTTTAGATTAATGCCGCACAGTCCTTGGTCTTTTACAAGAAATTTTAAAATGTGAACTTGTCCAACTTTTTATATGGCTTTTTATTTCTGTCCTTTTAATTTGGAAGATTTTGTTGGTGTTGGAGGAAGAAAACAGAGCCTGGGGTTCAGTCAAGTAGTATATGTGTCCAGGAAAATTTGATTGTTTACTAATGAATTTTGATGTATTTTTCTAAGTCCTTGGTCTCTGGAGAGGAAACACACACATACTGGTGATATTAGCAGGATTATGGGCTACCCATGAATAAACTGAAACCAAGTTCTCTATGCCTTGTGACATAAATAAAAACAGTCGCTATCGCGGGAGGGAAATTCCCCCAGTTAATGCTCAATGGCCTGTGTGGGGTGTGCCAGTTTTTAAATCTCCAACTGTCACCTATTGATGAAGGCTATTTTAAGAAGTATCAAAAGGTTTTAAAAAAAAAAAAGAGGTAAAGGAAAAGCAAAGTTAAAGTTTGATTTTGCTATGACAATCTGAAATAAACACAAAACCAGAATTTTTTAAAGATACAGCAGGATATAAAAATTATAGCTTAGATATTTATCTAGTACTTTCTAGGTGCTATGGATAGTGTGGCAGGTTAAAGATGGCTACAAATTCTTTGATGTTTCTCCAATGGAAAGGTGGGGTCTTTAACTCCTTCCTGAATCTGGGTTGATTCTGCGATGACTTACACCAGTTGAATATGGCAAAAGTATCTCTGTGTTAAGTTTCTGCACCCAACCCCTAAAAAGCCTTCAGCTACTATTTCCTCTTTCTTAGAACACTCTCTCTGGGAGCCCTGAGCCTCTAAATAAGAAATGTTTATTCTGAGAAATCCTACTGAATAGGTCACATGAAGGAGTTCTAGTCTACCTTTCTACCCTTCCAGTCATCCTTACCACATGCAAGGTATGTGAGTGAGGCCACCTAGAACTTCTCCACCTTCCCTCTTCCCTTTTAGCTCATCTACCAGCTAAAAACCACCAAGTGACTTCAGTTGATAAAGCAGAAGAATAAGTTAGAAAAACTGCCCCCCTGAGATTTATCTATCTTCCTGACCCACAAAATTGTGATATATCATAAAATGGTTGTTTTTCAAAGCCACTAAGGATCAGGGTGGGTATCAGAAAATGTAATATGCTTGTTCTTTTCATTTATTAACCTATTTAATCCTCATAACAGTCTAATCATGTAGGTAATAGTATTTGCCCCATTTTAGAAATAAGCCTGAAGAAACTGAAGCTTCATGAGATTAAGTAACTTGCCCACAATCACATTGCTAGTAAAAGGGCAGAACAAGAATTCAAGCTCGGGCAGTCTGACGCCAGAATCTATACTTTCAGACATATTTTCTCCATCTCTCCTGAAAAAATTAAATAAAATTACCAATTAATAAATATTCACAAAGTGCTTTGAAATATTGTCAAACACTCTGGTAGGTGTAATGTAGCAGGAGAAGCATGAAGCATATTAGTTAGCAATCCAAGCTAATAAAAGAGGCATATTCTCTGGTGCCCAACCCAAAATAAACTGCCTTCTTTAATCTCTCCCACCTCCTCTCCAGTTGCTTCTATCTCATCCCCCCAATTTCTTTATAGCACTTAACCCTATCTGAAGTCACCCTATTCATTTAGCTATTGATTGCCTTTCTCCCCCTTTGGAACTTTAGCTTGGTGGAGCTGGTGTGGTGTGGCTTGAACACCTTGTATCCACAGCTTTATTTTATTCAGTAAAGAGTTACTAACTAAATATTGAATAACTTCTCTCATCCTCTTTAGGTTAGGCTCTTAGCTCTAAATTACTACTGGTTAAATATGGAAATGTTGAGGAAAAGGGGCCAGAAGAATTCTCTAGTTGTGTGCGTTTATATTGGGAGAAATATGATAACTTTTATCATATTATCAAGAGAATACTTAATTCAGAAAGTATAAAAAGCTGTTGGTTTAAAAGAAAAAAGATCATTTCTCAACTTCTTTTTTCACTGCCATTCATCACAAAATACATTTTTCTTAAGGATCCAGTATGTGGGCTTGTATACACACAGAGAAAAAATGGAAACAAAAGTTCCATGAAACAGTATTTGCTCTAATTCCATGCAGTACACTCTGATATTTTTCTATTTTATTTACTGCACTTCATATTTGAAATGATGGCTTAATTTCATAGCTCACTAGTGAAAAACACTGTGATAGTGACTGTTGAGCCACCTTTTTTTTTTTAAACCAATTCTCCTCTTCTTATAGATGAGGCATTAGAATCAGTTAGGAGGAGTTTGTGTGGTGTCTTGGCAGACAGGTGGAGACGTATCTGAGGGTAGATATGAGCTTATGAACTTCTCAATCATACTGTGTCGCAGTTAGTTGTCCACCCCCCTCTAAGTAAGGTGCACTTTCAGAAAATACATTTCCATAAAATAGGACTTTCTGAGTGTGGATATGCATATCCATTTGTGTGCCTGTGGGCTTCAGGGGTGGGGCAGAATGGATAGGGTAAGGTAAGGAGTATGTCAGTTTGATCTCTCACAAAGGAAGTTCTTTGAGAGCAATCCTGTGGTGAATCTACAAATTACCTACAGAACTTCACACAGCATCCTGTGGGTACGCTGAATAGGGAGGCAGCTAGTACAAGCAAAAGATCACTGCACTCTAAATCAAAAGAAGTGGGTTGGAGTCCTAGTTCTACCACTTGGGCAAGTTACACAAACTCTTTGAGTTTGAGTTCTTTAAAATAAAGGAACTCTGTTCACCTAACAGGGTTATGGTGAAGAACAAATAAAACAATGACTAGATAGACCTAGGGACTTTTTTTAATTTTCTCTTTAAACTAGTTCCTACTAATTGAGAATAATTCCAATCAATCTAGTAGTTATTTGCAAATAATTCACATTCATTCAATAAATGTCTTTTTCAGACTAATAATTGTATGACCTCCTTATTCTGTATTTCAAGCGTTTCACTCACTGACTGCTGCGTCTTTTCCTCACAGCTTGCCCACTCCAACTTCTCAAGAGAAGGACTTTAATTTCCTCAAAACCTTACTAGCAAGTAGTAGTACCTTGGGATGGTGGGAAGTAGAGCTGATTAATGAGATGGAATAAAGTTAGTGGAGAAGAGAATTAATGACACACATGCAGCTTGGGTGTGGTAGAAAAATTCTGGACTCTGGAGTCAGAAAACCCATTGTTTAAACCCCAGACCCTTAATTCACTACCTATGTGTTATGGGTTGAATTGTGTCCCTTCCCTCAAATTCATGTGCTGAAATCATATGTGACTGTATTTGGAGGTAGGGTCCTTAAAGAGGTAATTAAGTTAAAATGAGGCCATTGGGGTGAACCCTAATCCAGTATTACTGATGTCTATATAAGAAGAGGAGATTAGAACACAGACATGCACAGAGGAAAGATTCTATGAAGACACAGAAAGAACAAAGCCATCTACAATCCAAGGGGAAAAAACCTCAGAATAAACCAACCCTGTCAACACCTCAGTCTTGAACTTCAAGCCTCCAGAACTGTGAGAAAATAAATTTCTGTTGTCTAAGCCACACTGTCTGTGGTACTTTGTTATGACACTCCAAGTACTCTAATATACTATGTAACCTTAGTTATGCCACAGGAATAAAATTTGATAAAATGTTCTTTATAAATTATTATGGTCCTTTCTTGTATCTTTATTTTATCAAGATAGAAGAAAGAGGATTTTGTTATGAGCAAAATCTGACAAAGCAATTATAGATTTTTGGAAATATGAGCTGCATCCCTGCACTAAGAAAATGAGCAGCATCTTCATAACACTTGCTTAAAATACCCTTTGTTTGCCAATCCTTCGTGATTGTTCTGTTTGGTAAGTATATATCTGACTGAATAAGAGAGAATCTGGTGATTGCAAAATAATGGCAAAAGTTATTTTTATAACTTGATTTCATGGGCTCATAATCTTGACCCTGGGAAAAGGGTCACTAGCCTGGTAGTCCCAATGATGCTCAATTGTAAGCAAGACCTCTCTGACATATCCTCCATCACCTAGTGGATAGAGCCAGCTTTGGGGAAGAGCATCACACAAGCAATGAAAATTCCATCCATCCAATGAAAGACTGGGAGAATCCAAGTGATTTCTTCATGAAGATTGAGCATTGCACTTAACACGGAATAAAAGGCATGTGAAACTTTTTGTCTTGATATTCTAAAATGTCCTTCTATGTTCTATAGATGAGAATAGTCCCAGTTCTTTTTTTTTATAACTTACAGCAAGAGTGTACACAAGCATTGAAACACATATGTCCTTACACACATACACACACAAAAATTGTGTTTATCCATGGGCTTGGAGATTTTTTAAAATAATCTTTACCTTTCTTTTCAGTACTGTCCAAATATTCTAAATTACATTAAATTTATAACTCAAAAGAGAAATATTAAACTGGAATGCAAGTACACTTTAGAATGATGTTACCTGTGATTTAGTAAGTGATGCAGGGAATCATCATGAATAAACATATGAATAAATAAATGAGTTACTATTGATAACTTGAGAATAAAAGCAAATTAAAAAAAAATGACTCCTCTTTTGTTTGATGAATAAATTGGGCCATTCAGAAACCACAGGAAGAGCTTTCCTTCTAGGGCTCCCTTCTCTGCAGTGACTAGGCCAGGGCATTACCGCTTGCTGTTATCCTGTTATGGTTCTTTCGCCGATCATTCTGATAGTATGATTGCACACAAACCTTAGAGGTCATGTAACAGCTTCCCAAAGAGTTTGCATATGTCTATGTCTTTAAATCTTCTCTTGTTATGGCAGGGAATTGCCATTCAACTCTTTGAAAGAGAAACTTCACTGGGAATTATATCTTATAAAGCCAGGGATTTCTTTTCACACTCTAGATTGTGAAAATGTGATAAGAGGAGGCAGGTGGTAGAATGGTAAATGATCAGTAGTTCCCTTTTAGGAAACACAAAAGTTAAAACCACATGTACAAGGTCTCATAATGGCCTCTTGTGCTTATATCTCTTAAGCATCAATGAATTTAAATCCACAGCACAAGACACAACAACCACAAAAAAATATTATACATACCCCTGATTTACAAAGACAAATGAGGTATGTATAAGACCATACATCCATTTGCATACACGTTGCACAATTGCATCAACCATGGCTTTTATAGGATTGGTTTAAAAAAACAAAACAAACAAACAAACAAAAAACAAAAACAAAAACAAAACATGGCCTTTGGAATCAGGCACATATCTGGATTCAAATTTTGGCTCCAGTACTTGCTACTGTGTAATCTCATGAAAGTTATTCAATTCATTCAAGAATTATTTATTTAGTGATTTTCATGGGCCAGGCACTGTGCTAAGTGTAGGAGGTATTAACTATGACTATCATAGTCATGGTCTCTGCTATTATGGAGCTTAGTCTAGCGAGTAGATAGTCATTTAAAAAAACAATCACATTTGCAAATATCTTCTTCCATTCCATAGACTCTCTTTTAGTTTTGTTAACTGTTCCCTTCGCTATGCAAAAGCTTTTTATCCTGATGAAATCCTAGTAGTTCATTTATGCTTTTGCTTCCCTTGCCTTTGGAGACATGTCTAGCAAGAAGTTGAGGTCAAAGAGTTGCTGCCTGTGTTCCCTTCTAAGATTTTGATGGATTCCTGTCTCATGGATGACTTATCAGATAAAGGGCTAATATCCAAAATCTAAAAAGAACTTATCAAACTCAATACCAAAAAACAAAAAACCCAATCAAGAAATGGGCAGAAGACATGAACAGACATTTCTCCAAAGAAGACATACAAATAGCTAATAGACATATGAAAAAATGTTCAACATCACTTGGCATCAAGGAAATACAAATCAAAACCAAAATGAGATACCACCTCACACCTGTCAGAATGACTAAAATTAACAACTCAGGAAACAACAGATGTTGGTGAGGATGCAGAGAAAGGGGAACCCTCTTACACTGTTGGTGGGAATGTAAACAGGTACATCCACTCTGGAAAACAGTATGGAGGTTCCTCAAAAAGTTAAAAATAAGGGGCGCCTAGGTGGCTCGGTCAGTTAAGCATCTGCCTTTGGCTCAGGTCATGATCCCAGCGTCCTGGGATCTAGCCCCGTATCAGGCTCCCTGCTTAATGGGGAGCCTGTTTCTCCCTCTCCTGCTCCCCTTGCTTGTGCATATGCTCTCTCTCTCTGTGTCAAATAAAAAAGTTTAAAACTTTATAAAAGTTAAAAATAGAACTACCCTAGGACCCAGCAATTGCACTAATAGGTATTTATCCAAAGGACACAAACATAGTGATTGGAAGGGGCACATGCACCCCAATGTTTATAGCAGCAATGTCCACAATAGCCAAGCTATGGAAAGAGTCCAGATGTTCATCGACAGATGAATGGATAAAGAAGATGTAGTATATATACAGTGGAATATTACTCAGCCATCAAAAAGAATGAAATCTTGCCATTTGTGACAATGTGGATGGAACTAGAGGGTATTTTATTAAGTGAAATAAGTCAGTCAGAGAAAGACAGATACCATATCATTTCACTCATATGTGGAATTTAAGAAACAAAACAGATGAACATAGGGGAAGGGAAGGAAAAATAAAATAAAATGAAAACAGAGAGGGAGGCAAACCGTAAGAGACTCTTAACTATAGAGAACAAACTGAGGGTTGCTGGAGGGGAAGCGGGTGGAGGGGATGGGGTAATTGGGTGATGGGCATCAAGGAGGGCACTTGATATAATGAGCACACTAGTGAATCACTAAATTCTACCCCTGAAACTAATAATACAGTGTATGTTAACTAAATTGCTTTGTTTTAATACATGTTAAGTGATTTTGGACTTATAGTGCAAAACTATGACAGGTTTGGCCCACATCAGCAAGGGTCTGAGACAAAATCTATCCATGTAGATGAGAAGCCAGTAGATATGGCACAGATTGATTCAGATATATAGAACACTGCTATGGGAGCAGAGAGCAAAAGAACCTGGTTTAGAGGGATGGATTGAGGAAACTTCGAGAAGCAATGTTTTAGCAGAGACCTAAATGAGGAGTAGGAGTAGCCAGGCAAGTTCTGAGGGAATGCTTCAGGCAGCCTGGCTGAAAACAGCTCATGTGAAGGTGAGAGAAGTATGCATGTTCTAGGAAAGAAAGACCTTCATGAGTCTGGAGTGGCATGAGCAAGCATAAGGTGGCAAAAGATGAGGCTGGAGAAGCAGGTGGAATCAGAACAGCAGGGTTATGGTGGGTCAGCTTCCACAGAACTTTACAGAGCAGGATTTTACAGGGAGAAGCAATGTGAATCAATATGCATTTTAAAAAGGTAATCCTGGCTACTATGTAGATTGGATGGGAGCCAGAATAGAAAAGAGACCTGTTACTGCAGGAGGCTAAGTGAGGGATGATAGTGCCTTGAACTAGCAGGTTGACCCTGGATGTGGAGCTAAGTAGACTGTTCAAGTTGTATCAATAGGGCTGGTGATGTACGTGGGAGGTGAAGGGATGGCCAACTTGCCAGTAAAATGAGGGGATAAAAAAGGACCCACCATACAGGCTCACGGTGAGCATTAAATAAGATAATGCATATCAGGTGCACCCAGGAAGCATTCAATGTATGCAAGCTGTTATTATCACAAGGATAGGTATAATAATAAGCAGTTTAAAAAGATTGGCAGTCATTTTCAATTACCCAGAAAGTGGGTATCTTTTTTTTTTTTAAGATTTTATTTATTTATTTGAGAGAGAATGAGAGAGAGCGAGTACATGAGAGGGGGGAGGGTCAGAGGGAGAAGCAGACTCCCTGCCGAGCAGGGAGCCCGATGCGGGACTCGATCCAGGGACTCCAGGATCATGACCCGAGCCGAAGGCAGTCGCCCAACCAACTGAGCCACCCAGGCGCCCAAAAGTGGGTATCTTTAAACTGGCTGGGAGTGAAGAATACTGAGGGGTGATAATTGGCTAATTTTGAACATCTTCCGTTAGATGCACATATCTTTAAAGGTACTATTATTTTTCACTTGTTTGGAATGACTGCCTCATAACTTTAACATATTCTTTTTGTGTGTGGGTTTTTTTTTTTAAGATTTGTTTATTTATTGGAAACAGAGAAAGTGAAAGCTGAGTGGAGCAGGGAGGGGCAGAGGGAGAGAGAACTTCCAGCAGACTCACCGCTGAGTGCAGAGCCCACACAGGTCTGGCTCTCAGGACCTGCCAAGGGCTGAGATCAAGGAGTCAGAAGAGGCTAAAGAGGAGGATGCAGGATGAAGGCACTTATGAGAGGATGTAGGGGGAGCATGCTGGGGGCCTTCCTTCAGGACAGATAATTCATCTGAGAAGGCCCCAAGGGCAGCCCATGAATGACCCACGTGCACCCTATCCCAGCCATCAAAGGGCAGTGGGGATCGGGGGGCTGTCAAGAGACAGAAGGAGAACTAAGGGCTGATCCTTGGCTCTGCCATCAACTCAATGTGCCATTGGGACATTCCCTGCCCACCCATGACATGCAACTGCCCCACCTGCCTGAGAACCCTAAGGTGACAATAAAGCATGTATGCTTAAAAAAAAAAAAAAAAAAGCGGAAATCAAGAGTCAGACGCTTAACAAACTGAGCCACCCAGGCGCCCCATAACTTTACTACATTCTGAAAACAACCTCAAGCAGGGGGAGGGTTCAAAGGCACTAGGGAATTAAAGAGATGACAGCATAAAGAAGGATGAAAACTTTCATTAAAGATTTACCTCCTCGGAAGTAATCCAAAGCATCCATAAAGTGGGTGTGTCCCTCATGATTCAAACAGATACACTCAATTGAAAGATTTTAGTAACCTAACTTTTTGCTTCTGTATCTTGAGATCATAATTCTGAGAGTTTCCTTATATGACAAATATCTGACCTTTTGTAAAGATGTCATTTTCTCAACATGACTGCAGGAATGACAGGTGAGACGAAGGGTAAGAGAAGCCAATGAGTGCTATTTGCATCTTGAGAAAAGGAAAATGCAAATGGCAAAAGTGCTAGCAGGAGACAGAAAAATAGATCTTTCCTGGTCACTCTCCCAAACCAATAGACCACCCCATCTCATCACCGAGACCTCTGGTCATTTTCCCAAGCAAAATAAACATTAAAGTGTAATTTTTTTCCCCTAAGACTTCTACAGGTGTCTTTCTACTTGTCAGCCTTGTTGTTTTTAAGGTTTTAGTAATGAGCTAAGAAGGAGGCATAGGTCCTTCAGAAGAGCCCACGCTCAGGTCACAACAGTGTGATAACATTTCTCAAGGCTTCTGACAGGCACAACCACAAATATACCAGTAGCCCCGACCACAGAGGACTCGGGAGGACTTCTTAAAAAAACCGAACAGACTCATTGAGTCACCCAGATCTGTCTTCCTGATTTTCATTGATTTATTTTCAAAGTTTCTGCAACAATTAATTGGTCATTATTTACAATATCCTTCTGGGGGGAATCAATGCTATTATCCTTGGTGTAGTTCAATAGTACGGTATTACCTCAATAACTTTTCAGTCTACTTTCTGGGTTTCCTGGTCTGCAAAGGATGTCTTATTACCATGACGGCTTTTAATGCAAGTTTGCTATTGATACATTAAAAAGTCTTTGTACTAGTGGGTTTTCTACTAACTAGTAAAATGATCCCCTGCCAATCCACAACCTAAGAGGGTTAGACCTTTAATACCTTTAATGTCATTGGCTGCCAGCCACTCCAAGAGTGTAAGACTGTTAGAAGAGTTCACCACTTCCCCCCAGTTGTCCTGGTGTCCCCCATGGAGCTGCACTTGGAGTCTCACGCCATGTTCTAATGCAACAAAGGGGCTGAGAAGTCTAATGCGGATGGACAAGTGATCCTCCCATTGGGGTGAGAAGAGCCTCCCCCAAACTACTGCTTATTTGTACATAAAACTGAAAGCTCCCTAATCACAGGATATTGTAAGCATCTGTCTCATCTGAAACAAAGTGCCTTGTGCCAGTCACAGAGAGTACTTTCAAAAAAATATGTGATGGATTGAACTGAATTCCGTTTAAATCAGGAATACTAGGCCCATTTGGCTTTCTCCAACCTGGTTGTTATTTTTCAGGTGCTCTCAGCTGAAAGTGGCAAAAAGCCAGGTCGGTGTGATGGGAACTGATAGTGTATTTCTCCTGTTCCCAGGCTTCTGGGTCTTTGCCACAGGAGAGTGGCAGTGAGCCAGAAATGGAAGCCAGAATTGCATGGGGAGCACGAGTCTCTGCCCTATACTAAAGTGTCCATAATTATAACTTACTCAAAGCTAGAATGCTAGTACTAAGGAAATGAATTAGGTATATTCACAATTCTGGAATATTCTGACACAATCATCATAGGTTCAGAAGTTAAACAGAAATGAGAGAAAAGTTAAAACATTGGGAGTTTCTGTTATTGCATTTTACAACCTATTGCTAGGAAATCTCTGCAGTTGACTTTTTTTCTTATTAGCTCTATAGACACTTTGAATCATAAGAATGATACCTAATGTAAGTCGTGACTTTTCCTTTGATCCCAAGCTTGCAACATCTGTACTGACAAAGTTAAGTGAAAGACTACAGGGGAGAGAGTCCGGGTGGACTTTAATACAGAAATGGAGCCACATGGCAAGGGCTCAATTACAGAAGAATAATGCCTGTGTCTTGGTTCCAGGGTAAGAAACAGCTCTCATGGTGGCAGCAAGGTAAGCATTACGCTTCTGAAAAAGAAAGAGGTGTTATTATTTTTGAGGTCTGAGGTTTAGAGTAAAAGATATGTAGCAGTGGTTAATTTTGTTATTACAAACACAAGTCACACACACACACAAACTGGGACTATTAGTTACACAAGTAATGGATATTCATATATGCGCTCATTGGCATAATTTATATTATCTGCTGATATATTTAAAAATTAAATTTGGATTGATGACCTATGACAACAGTTCCACTGAATGCCCAGAGACAATTTATGTGATGCTACTCTCTCCAGTTCTTCCCTTGACTTTCTTTATTCTTTCCTTCTTAACTTCTGTAACCATATCATTCCATCAGCATTTGAGTCCTGCCATTGATACACTGCAGACGTAATAGTCTAAACTCAGTGATGAAACAGAGTTAAAATAATAGCTAAACTTTTCTTGCAGAGTTGTGTACTTGAACTACCAGTTGACCAGGAGTCAAAGGACTTACGCAGTAGCCCGAGTTCTTCTAATAGGTATTCATGTGATTATTCACATTTGCTAACTCATTAGACAGCTTCTTAAGTAATCTGAGCCTTGATTTTCCATCTGTGAAATGGAACTAAGAATCCATGTTCTGTCCACCCCATAAAGCTATGGGATCAAGTAAGAACATATATATGAAAGCTTTTTACAAACTGCAAAGTGCCATAAAATAGCCTTGAATTTATTTATATTGATGGCTAGGAATTATGAACTGATATCTACAATAAAAATGAAATGATAACACAAAGCAATCATTTGGAAATGTAAAGATAAAAGCTAGAAAACAATCTGTAGAAATTAAATCAAAATTATGATAACATCAGCAATAAGAATGTTTAATGTGATCTTATTTACATCACTGCTCATGTCTGGTAGAAGCAGTGGCATTTGAATTGTGTATAATTGTCAATATATTGTTGATTTAATACCCAAAGTTTGTTTGCCTTGCAAATATCACAAATGCTAAGCTAATTTTGAAAAACCATAAAACCACCTTCTTGTGACCCCCAATCTCTGCCCTATGCTTTAAGTTTTGTTTTCTGTTCATTACGTATTGCCCTCAAGGTTATAAGGAAAGGAATAGAAGGGATGAGTCAATAATGAATATTCTTGCCAGAAAAATAAACACTGAACTGGGACTGTTGTTAATAAGAGTACACATGTAAAAAGAAATGATTTTTTCTTCCCTTCTGGCATTTAAAAGCCCTCAGCATTCAGGTTTTTAGTTTTCTTTGTTAAAGCACATCAAGAAATTGGAAAAAATTCAGAGAACAGCAACCAAATTAAAAAGTTTAGTAAATAAAGAAACATTGAGAGAATGGGGCAATCTTAGATATGAGAAAAACAAAACAGCTAACATGGTAAAAGGTCAAGGGAAGATAGATAGTAACTTTAGAACCATTTTATATAGCAAGCAAAGGATAAAATATGATTGAAGTTCTTACTGGTAGGACCTATTGTTACAAAAGAAAATACACAGGGGTGCCTGGGTGGTTCAGTCATTAAGCGTCTGCCTTCGGCTCAGGTCATGGTCCCAGGGTCCTGGGATCGAGCCCCACATCGGGCTCCCTGCTCTGCGGGAAGCCTGCTTCTCCCTCTCCCACTCCCCCTGCTTGTGTTCCCTCTCTCGCTGTGTCTCTCTCTGTCAAATAAATAAAATCTTTAAAAAAAAAAACAAAAGAAAATACACAGCAACATGTCAATTACCTAGTTCCATTTGAGTGCAGAAAAAAATCCCATTTTTAAGAATTACCTTGAGGATTATAATTGTAAGCATTCACAATGCCAACTTGTTTGATATGCCCAAATCACTTCCATTCTTTCTTTTTCCATGAATGACAGAAATGAAGATGCAAATAACCTGGACACCATCCCTCAGTGCTAATAAAATGCTAGCGTGTAAACAGTGCAAAATAAAGATAGACATTACAGAATAAATAATTTGTATTTTATTGCTAAATTATTCAAAAATCTCATGGAAATGTGACCCCTATGGTATTGTAAACAGTAACACCCAAAACCATGACTGCTGGGAGACTATTTAAAGATGTTTCGTCAGGAATATCCTGACTTCCATGTTTTTGCACAGTGGGCAATTTATTTTCGTATTGGATTCCAGGCAGGAAGTGTTTATTCCTGCCAAAGAGGAAGTAAAATTCCCCCCACTCCTGTTGCCACCGAGGTTGCTGCTACCACGGAGAAAACAGAGTCAGTTGCCAAAGAGAGAACATAGATCCAAATGGAAGACTGGGACATGACAGGAGTCACAGCATCCTATGGCCACAGAGAGCATTTGGTGAGATTTTGGACAAAATGGGGTCTTATAAAAGAAACTGGCTGAGAAAGATTCAGTACATTATGCACTGCACATTTAGCACAAATGCACATTTAATATGTATTAAATATATATGCATAAAATAAAAGGTAATGATAAAACAGTAAGTAGCAGACATCCCACTGCAGATCACATGGGACCAGGGACATACAACTTACACAGAAAAAGAATTCAGAACGGGCCAGATGCATCTCCTCAGATGATGTAGGATTATTACTAGTCCCTCAAAGAGAAAACTTGATAAAATGTGGCAGGTATTTCTCATTTTTAAAAAGATGCTTCTAATGTATAAAAATAGAGAAGACAATTTCCTAAGCATCCTAATCAGTATTTATTAGAAACCAACAGAAAAAGGGTGCCTGGCTGGCTCAGTTGGTAGAGCACAAGACTGTTAATCTCAAAGTTTGAGTTTGAGCCACATTGGGTGTAGAGATTACTTTTATTTATTTATTTATTTTTAGGATCTTATTTATTTATTTGACAGAGACACAGGGAGAGAGGCAACACAAAAGGGGGAGTGGGAGAGGGAGAAGCAGGCTTCCCGGGGAGCAGGTAGCCCGATGTGGGGCTCGATCCCAGGACCCTGGGATCATGACCTGAGCCAAAGGCAGACACTTAACGACTGAGCCACCCAAGCGCCCCTAGAGATTACTTTTAAAAAAAAGTATATAGGGACACCTGGGTGGCTCAGTTGGTTAAGTGTCTGCCTTTGGCTAGGTCATGATCTCAGGTCCTGGGATCGAGCCCTACGACCAGCTCTCTGCTCAGCGGGGAGTCTGCTTCTCCCTCTCTCTCTCCCCATCTGTGCTCTTTCTCTGTCTCTCTCTCTCAAATAAATAAATAAAATCTTGAATAAAAAAGAAGTATATAAAAGAAACCAAGAGAAAATATTAAAAAGGTGACATACTAAGAAGATCCCCAGTGAAGCTAAGAGCAATAGAAATATAACTGAGGGCTACTAATAGTTTGGAGAGTTTTAGCTCATGCAACAAGTTTCAGAAAAGAGTTTGTTGGGGCACCTGAGTGGCTCAGTGGAACAGCCGGCTCTTGATTTCGGTTAGGGTCGTGGTTTCAGGGTCCTGTGATCGAGCCTGTGTCAGGCTCCTCTCAGCCAGGAGTATGCTTGAGGATTCTCTCTCTCCCTCTCCCTCTGCCCCTTCCTGCCCCCCCACCCCCCACTCATTCTCTCTCTCTCTCTCTAAAATAAATAAATGAATCTTAAAAAAAAAAAAGAGTTTGCTAATTGATTAAATTTTGTAAAAGAAGGAAAAAAAATTGGGGCGTCAATTGTGAGATTGAGTCCTGCATTGGACACTGTGCTGGGTATGGAACCTGCTAAGATTCTATTTCCTCTCTCCCTCTGCCCCTCCCCACCCTACTCTCCCCCTCTCGAATGAAAGAAAGAAAGAAAGAGAAAGAAAGAAAGAAAGAAAGAAAGAAAGAAAGAAAGAAAGAAAGAAAGAAAGAAAGAAA
>NC_138369.1:167659084-167678198 GCF_054177405.1 Leptonychotes weddellii | reverse complement strand
AGAAAGAAAGAAAGAAAGAAAGAAAGAAAGAAAGAAAGAAAGAAAGAAAGAAAGAAAGAAAAGGAAAGAAACCTATACAGCCTTACTAAAGAACATACAGGAAGAAACATGACTTTCCAAGATGAGAAGACTTAACTCCATTTAGATATAAAGGATTTATATTTATATTATTAGATAAATGCAACAATATTCCAAACAGAAGCTTGACCTTTTTTCTTTTTAAAATCTGACAAGTGGATACAAAACCTAAGAAAATTTTGGAAAAAATAGTAAGAGATGTGGCCCACCAGATAACTGTAAATATAAAGTCTAATACATATAAAGAATAGAGAAATGGGTCACTGGACTAGAATAAAGTTCTGAAACAACGCAAGTATATATTAGAATCTATATATGATAAATTTGTCATTTCACATCAGGGGAGAAAGGAAGTTTTATTCAATAACTGGTATTGAGACAATTAGCTGTCGTATGAAAAAGAATAGTTGAATTCTTATATCATACTTATACTGTAATAAATGATAGATCATTTAAGACATGAATGTGAAAACAACAAAACTATAATCAAATTAGAAAGATATATAGAAGAAAATTTTTATAATGTAGGTGATACAAGTCAAAATAAGTCAGATACCATTCTTCACGTATCAGCTTGGCAAAATTAAAAAGATTAAGTTGACTTAAAAATGGAGAAACTGATACTCTTCTATATTGTTAATAGGAGTATAAATCATTACAAATGTGCATATTCTATGACCCAGCAACCATACTCTAAGAATCTATTCTTGAAAATAATGAAAAGAATAGCCTGTCAAAATTTTGTTTACAATAGCAAAACACTGGAAACAACTTTAAAAATCCGTAAGGGGGTAATTAAAGAAATCATAACATGTCTATACAATGGAATACTGTGCAGTCATTAAAAACAATGAGGTGGATAACCTGGAAATATGTCCTGAATATATTGTTAAGTGCTAAAAGCAATCTTTCAACTATTATACAGAGTGTGGTTCTATTGACAAGAGTAATTGGTTACTGTAAGGAGAGCATAGAAACTGGCTGACTCTGCAACCTTCCACCCCTATATATCAAGCCCCTGACATTACAGTAGGAGTCGTCTCCAGGAATGAACAGTGTTTGGGTCAAAGAGACATGTTGCAACCCAAATAGGTGGTGACACCATTGAGGATTAGGCAGATGTTGGGACCAGAAGACCTTGCTGAGATATTATTCCCATCTCTTCACCTTTGCTGAAAATAGGTGAAGTATAAGCCCTTAGAAGATGAGTCCACCCTTCCTCCCAAGCTGGCTACTGACAGGTGGAATTCTCAACTGTATGGATGAGTTTTGATGAAAACCAATACCATGAGGGAAAAAAATGAAGAAGGAATTGATAAGTGAGTAAAACTAACTACTTACACAATCAGAAAAAATATTTAAAATGAAATTTAATTATCCTTAAAGTGATGCAGGCAGGTATTCATCTAGGAAGCAGGGATAGGAATATGAAAAATAAGTAATATATATTTGTTGAAATTAAATGATGATAACAAACCTTGATATACTGTAGACTGAATACCCATAGCTACAGGGCAAATCAGTGAGTTGGAAGAGAAAATGGAAGAATTTTCCCAGAACATGTCACAAATGCATGAAGTTTAAAAATAGAAAAAGAATCATTTAGAGACAGAGAGGAAATTCCCAAGAGGTCAACATTCATCTGGTATGGCTTCCAGAAGAAAAGGCTAGAGAGAATATAAAGGAAGCCATCGAATAAAAAATCTGGAAGAATATAGTCACAAAATAATTTACAGTGATTATAGTGAAGTAGAGTTGAAGGGCGATGAGAGAAGGTAAAGGAATATTTTTAATAATTTTAAGTGCTGAGTGATCTAAAAATGTTGTGTTGTAACAAAAGCTATGTGTACAGAAAGTGTGGGCTCAGTTATTCATAGAAAAATATTTTTATTATCTTATAATGTCTTAAAGAATATCTACAATTATCTTTTCAGATAGCTACCCAGACCAGGTAGATTTTTGCTAGCTCTGAAAATTACTATTCAATTGTCCAAAGGAAGCAAAAACCAAGTAAGCAGAATGCCTTACAAAATTTTTTTTTAATAAAATTGTATCTTAATGAGACTTACTCTATCTTATATACTATCAGCTAAATAAAGTCATCACCATAATTCTACCTCTACTGATTTTAGTAAAACAGGTGACCATTGTAACACAAAGAATTTGCTTTACTCTGCCAAAATCATTCCCATGCCTGTTTGTTTAGTTTGGTGATAGTGTCAAATAGATGTAATGTAAGAGGCCACGTCATCATAATAACAAGTAGAATCTTTGTTTTTTAATTTTATTTTTTTATTAAAGATTTATTTATTTTCACAGAGAGAGACAGACACAGCGAGAGAGGGAACACAAGCAGGGGGAGTGGGAGAGGGAAAAGCAGGCTTTCCGCGGAGCAGGGAGCCCGATGTGGGGGTCCATCCCAGGACCCTGGGATCATGACCTGAGCCGAAGGCAGACGCTTAACGACTGAGCCACCCAAGCGCCCCAACAAGTAGAATCTTGAAGAGATTATCTAGATGATTCTGAGAGACCTCCTACTTATCATCTTGGGCATTTATTCCAAATGATTGATTTGTTAATATACTATAACAATTTCCTAGTTCTTCTCAATCCTTATAGCTGCAGTCTTATCTTAAATGAAGAATGAGAATCTCATCATCTTTTTAGATAATGACGTCACATCCAGACAAAGCAATAGTGGAGAGGGTTTCCCCTTCGATCTAATAAGAGGATGAGGATGTTGATGGTGTGTTTGTTAAAAGAGGCACAAGGTAGGGCTCCATAGAGTTTCACCTGCCACTTTCACCACTATCATCAGTCTTTGCTTCCAAAATTGGAATTTGGGGTCCACAAATCGAATGTAAACATTCTCATTCCATGCCAAAATATAAGAGTACCACTGTTTCCCATATCTATTTACTGAGTGGAAAAAAGAAAAGCTACTTGGGAATGGCAGCCAAGATAAAACTGGTGCCAGGATGTAGGGGCCAGAGCAGATGGAGCAACAGAATCTCCAAACGCAGGGCTGACAAGGGAGATGAGTGAGCACAGAAGACAATGTCCCTTAAATTTTGTGTCTAGTGATAGACTAAAATTCAGCTTATCCATAGGTAAATATTAGAAGAGTCCTGGCTCAAAGATGAAAAGTTACAAGCTCAAATGAACTGTAATGTTCGCAATTTTTGAAATTCTTTTATGGAATGGCAAATAATGAGAGAGCCAATAATCATGAAAATGCTGGAGATGAAAGACTCCAAGGTAAAGAATGAATAGTTCAAGTTCTTTCAAAAGGAGTTTCTTAGCACTGGCAGGTCCTTAGCAGCTTCTAGAAAGAAATGCCTATGTTAATGCAGGAGCGGCAGATCTCCCTGAATTTTCCACATAGTTGCTTCATGTCTCTGCTTTCCTCCTGCTACGAAGGCTTGATCTCCCAAGTGACACTCATTTACCAACACCACCAAAACTGCAAAACAAAACAAAACAAATAAAAGTAAATAATGTCAATCCTGAAGTGATGTGAACTGTGACAGGAATGTGTGTGTGTGTGTGTGTGTGTTTCCTTAAAACAACTCCAAAGCCTCAGTTCCTTCATTGTTAGGTTTTAGAGGCTCAGTCCTTTTGAGAGAGAAAACCACCTATCCTGCTGTTCCACTGCAGGCAATGGGACACCGTAAAGCTCTATTATCTTGAAAGCACTTCTTTGGAAATTCCCAAGACCTCATTTCTCAGTCCAGCAGTGTTGTTGAACAACTGCATGTGTTCTTCAGAATCAGGATTACTGTCCACAGGAAATGTGGCTCCCCCTGTCCCTTTTAAGTCTTCTGTGTACTTTGAGACAGAACATTTGAAACACAGCCATGTAAAATGTCACATATCTCAAAAAAATCTTTTACTTATCCAAAGGTAGTTGTAGTAAAAAAGAGCCAGTCTTGGTCTCCTTAAACATCTTTGTGCCATTTTCTCATCCAGATGTTGGGTGTTGTCTTTTACTGCCCATCAGAAGTGCAGAGATCTTTTTCTCCTACCATCATGTCAAAGACAGATTTTATATTAACCATTTACACTTTAGTATGAATGACTTTGTTATAATTATTCCTGGAAAATCTGCACTTAAGCCTTGTTACTAATTGTCTGAAAAAACATTTTGTCCCTCATTAAGTTAAGGTATCTCATAAAACTTGGCAATTATGAATTCTCATTATATTCCATGATCTTTTCTCTTGATCCTTTATCATTCTCTTTTGCAAGAACCTAATATTTCAGTGATCAAAATCCATTTATTTGGTACTTTCTTCCCTCCCTCAGGTTTATCTAAAACCCCAGATGCTTAGAGAGTCCCACACCCACATGGCCTAGAAGTTTTACTTCCTTAAGCCCTTTATCTTAAAAATTACTCAAGCTGGAATTTCTGAGTGTGGAAAAGGGTCAGGAAGATTTGAGAATGAGAATAGTAAAATGAACAGGAAGAAGATAAGAACACTGGTGCCCTCAAACCTAAAAAGTGAAATGTACCCATATATTCCTCCTCCTTTCCTTCCTTCCCAACACCTCCAAAGAGCCAGAGACAACCTGCAACAGGAAGCAGCAAAACTCAAAGCAGGGAAAGAGAAAAAAATCTAATGACAAAGCCCTCACCTCTTCCATATTTGACTTCCAGGCAGTACCAAGCCAGAACTGAGAGAAGTTAGTTATAAATGAAGTAAGAATTTATATTAAAACTCTGGCCTGAATCTATTACTAAAATGAGGCTGTTTTTGAATTTGAAAGTGATCAGAGTTCTTTTACAATCAGAAAAAATAGAGATGTTTTAAGTCCAAGATATCAAATTGGGTAAAAAATAGAACCACTTAACTGAGTAGTTTAAAGGGACAGTAGAAGAAATAGAAATAGTGTCTTTGGTATGCACCCCAAGGAGAGGTGCACATACCATACCTTGACATAAGCTGTATTTGTTTTGTTTTCATGTAGAGAGCAATATTTGAAGCAGAATTGTCTATGAAGTAGATGACAATGGCCCCGATATTTATGTTCTTTAGTTTGTCACTGGTCTTGGAGAGAGCAAATGCAATGCAGAGACTAACATGTCAAGTGTGCTGAATAACAAGGAGTCAAAAAGTGCTCAGTACAATAATTAGTGATACCAATAATTCAATGTTAAAGCTTGATGAAAGAGCAAAATACAAAAAACAAATGAAAACAATATCTGCAGCCAATTATTATAAAAGTCTTATCTCCAGCCCAGAGTGGAGACATCTTTGGGCTGATGAGGAAAAGTCCCTGGGGAGCTATTGTAGCCCCAGATGAGAGAGAAAGAGTTTTGAGGAGTGACAATGAGCACCTTTCCTCTTTAAGGAATTACAGAAGAGGAAAGTATCTGTAGGTTTGTGAAAATGACCACAATAAGGCAGCTGTCAGAAGTATGGGGTGCTACCTCATTTCTTTCTTCAAACCAATGGACTCAGGTGGACTTTACCTCATAAAACAAAATTACCAGAGTTCAGACTCTGGTTTTGGAGATTTTAAAGCTTGCCAGCAAGTTGACATTGTTCTCATTGCAAGTGTAAAATCTAAGTCCCCACCTCTTGGAAATACACTGACTTCAGTGACTCTTTTAAATAACTGAATCAACAGTGGCAATGCACAAATTTTGAGTCTAGGTCATAAAAAGAGATAAAATTTCCACTTGGCTCTCTCTTGGAATGTGGCCTTGGAGCTCTGAACCACCATGTACGAATTCCAACAAATTCCTGAAACCACTGTGCTGGAGAGAAACAAAGAGAACAGAGAGAGGCAGAAATGTTATAAGGAGCCTCAGTTGTTGGCATCTTCCCAGCCTAGGTGCAATAGGTGAATGTGCGAGCTGTCAGATGATTCTGGCCCATCAGTATGTGACTGCAACCATGAGAGATGCTCTGAGTAAGAATCATCCAACTGAGCCCAGTCAACCCCAGAACCCTGCAAAATAATAATAAAATGCAAATGCTTTTAACCCACAAATTGTTGTTTTTAGATGGGTTGTTACACATCAATAAATAATTGTAACACTAGTACTCAGCAGTACTTTACAAACGAGGCTGAACAGTCACCTGGTATGTAGAAAAATATAGAAATTTAATTTCTATGCATGTGTTATTGAATCATCTTCAGACTTAATCATTGGAGTATAATTTATACTTTACCCAAAATTAATTTAGCAGTACATGCACATGATTTATAAACATACAAACATATGCTTGGGGATGCTTCTCAAAATATTTTACTGATAAGTACACACCATAAAAATATTTAGACCACTGTTGTGGTACACCAAATCTTCTGCTAGGAATCTGAAGGCTGAGTTCAGGTCTCCTGAACTCAGTCCTGCTAATTTTGTAACCTTGAGCATATCTCTGTATCTCGGTATCTTGAGCAAGTGAGAATTAATGATAACGACATCACATTCATAAAGGCAAATTTCGGGGCACCTGGGTGGCTCAGTTGGTTAAGCGTCTGCCTTCGGCTCAGGTCATGATCCCGGAGTCCTGGGATCGAGCCCTGTGTCGGGCTCCCTGCTCCAAGGAGAGCCTGTTTCTCTCTCTAACCTCTGCCTGCCGCGCTGCCTACTTGTGTTCTTGCTCTATCTCTCTGTCAAATAAATAAAATCTTAAAAAAAAAAGAGTCTTTAAAAAAAAAGGCAAATTTCAAAACTGAAAAGTAATAGAAAAATGTCTTACTATATTACATTTTCCCAAATTTTACTGTTTTAGGAAAAAGCTTTGTGATGTATCAGGAACAGGGTAGACTTCATAATCATAAGCTTTTTTTTTTTTTAAGGCAAACTCAAATTAATTTTATTCTGTAAAGCTAACTAAAATACAAGGTCTTAGAAATACTTTAGCCTTTCCTCTGATATTATCATCTGCACTAAGCTCAAAATGTTGTCATAATCCTTAGGTTTGAAGTCTGATTTTGTTTTTTTAAAAAAGAGCCTTTTTTTAAAAAACAGATTTAGATTTACAGAAAAATAAAGAAAACAGTACACAGAGTTCCCGGACCCAGCTTCTCCTTTTATTACTATCTTACTTTAGTATGGTACATTTATTACAATTGATGGGTCAATACCTAATATCCCTTTTTAGTTCCAGGATTCTATCCAGAATGCCACATTACATTTAGCTGTTATGTCTCCTCAGGCTCTTGGTGCCTGTGACAGTTACTTAGACTTTGTTAAGCTTGATAATCTAGACAGACTTGAGGAGTAGTGGTCAGGGGTTTTGCAGTATGTCCCCCTACTGGAATTTGTCTGGTATTTTTCTTATGATCTTACTGTGGTTATGGATTTGGGGGGAAGAATATCATCGAATAGAAGTGCCATTTTCATCAAGGGTACATACGATCAGCAGAATTTATGACTGTTGCTGTTGATCTTAACCACCTGAGTTAGTGTTTATTAGGCGTCTCCACTATTAAGTTACTCTCTCCACCTCTTTCCATGTTCTTCTGTTTGGAAAGAAGTCATTCTGTGCAGCCCACACTTAAGGAGTGGGGAGTTATGTTCCTTTCCCTGAGGGCAGAGTATCTACATAAATTACTTGGAGTTCTTTTACATAGATTTGTTCCTTCTCCTACCATTATCTATTTATTCAATCATTTGTTATATTAATATTATTAAGACAGTATGGACTCATGAATATTTATTTTACACTTAGGGTTAAAATCCAATACTGCTTCATTTTCTTGCTTAAATTATTCCAGTTTGGGCCCTGAAGAGCTCTTTTGGTTGGCTTCTGTTTCCCTTTGACACACTCCCATCAATACGGATTTTATTTGTGAGCATTTCCTTATTTTCTGGCACTACAAGATGATCCAGACTCATCTTGTGTATTTCCTACTCCAGTTCTAGAATCAGTAATTCTCCAGGGAGTTCTAGTTATCATGCTTTGTGATATCAAGAAAATATGCAATGTATGTTATCTTATGCACCCTGAAAATATCATTTAACCTATGATAAAACCAAATGCACTGAGATTTTTATAATGTATCCTAATTATGTGGAAAAGGTGGAATGGGGAGGATCTGATAATAAAAGCAGTGAATACATGAAGAGACTGTAATCATAGAAAAAAAGTGGTGCGATTAGAAGAGTTCATGTATACAAACTTACCGATATTTTACCAATAATGATCATAGAAAAGATAAAGGTCAGAAAAATCCACACTTCAATCCTCACACACGGATTCTGAGTTGAAACACCAAATATACTATTGAAGAAGTATGAGGGAGTAAAGCTGAGGGAGTCAAGTTTTATTGTGTATGATATTAAAATTCTGTACTGTCACCTAGTGAGATTCTACCAATTTGTAGCAAACACCTAGAGGCAGAGGAGGACAAATAGACAAGCAAGACATAGGACCACCTCAAGCTTATCAGCATTATCTGCATCTGCTTTAGACTATTAAGAAAGAGAAGTCATCTTTTAAAAAACAACAGTAGAAATTTGGGTCTGGAAAAGACATCAGCAGTGATATTATTAATATTATTGGATTACTTTGCTAGCGCTGCCATAACAAAATGCCACAGACTGGGTTGCTAAAACAACAGAAATTTAATTTCTCACTGTTCTGGAGGATAAAAGACCAAGATCAAGGTGATGGCAGGTCTGGTTTCTTCTGAGACCTCTCTCCTTGGCTTGTAGATGGCTACCGTCTAGTGTCCTTCATGTGGTCTTTTCTCAGTGCTCATGCATCCCTGGCGTCTCTGTGTGTCCAGATTTCCTCTTTTCATAAGGACACCAGTCAGAATGGATTAGGACACACCCTAATGGCCTCCTTTTAACTTAATCATCTCTTTAAAGGCCTGCCTCCAAATACAGTAAACATCCTGAGGCACTTCAGGTTAGAGTTTCAGCACAGGAGTTTTGAGGTAGAACAATTCAGCCCATAACATAGTCCAAACTCATTATTTTGCAGATGAGAAAACCAAGATTCAGTGAAGTAAATAGATTCATCTAGGATTATAAAAAGCTGGGATTCAAAACCAATTCCGTGGTAGAGCATTTGACTGCAAAACCAATTCCTTCTCCCAGGCCACAGCTTTTTCTCCACTGTACCGTCTCTAGAAAAAGCTATTCTAGGATTAAAATGACAGTGCAGGACATGGAAAATTCCTTATAGTAATATTGTCTTAAGTTTTGTAAAACTGTGCTAGAATATACGATCAAATCCAAGAGAAATTAATTCACAGAAAATTCCAAGCATAGTATAGTCTCATTTTTTTTTTTTAAGATTTTATTTATTTATTTGACAGAGAGAGAGACAGTGAGAGAGGGAACACAAGCAGGGGGAGTGGGAGAGGGAGAAGCAGGCTTCCCGCCGAGCAGGGAGCCCGATGAGGGGCTCGATCCCAGGACCCTGAGATCATGACCTGAGCCGAAGGCAGTCGCTTAACCAACTGAGCCACCCAGGTGCCCCTAGTCTCATTTTTTTAATTAAGATTTTTAAGTATGAAAATAATACAATATCCTTCAAACAAATTTTACTGTAAATAAAAATTATAGATACAGTAAAATTCCCACCCCCCTCCATTTGTTATCTACTATCCTGACCTTGGTGCATATTATTCTTATGAATATTTTTGTAATTGTATTACATGTGTATATGTACTTTAATAATATATACTGTTGTTTGTGTGTTTTAAATTTCACATAACTAGTATCACACTGTATCTTATTTTTTACTCATATTTGTGACAAATGTACATTGACATAGGTTGATACATTCATTTATTTTAGTTAAGAAATTATAGTATGTAGCATAAATAGAACACATTTAAAATTTATTTATAGCCCTATTAGATGACAAGTTTTCCCACTTTATTAATAACCAGTCTAGACTTGAATTTTTTTTTCTTTCTTGCGAATGTTTGGGGAAATGTTTCTAGGTTGTAGACATAGATATAAAATTACTGGTTGGATGCTATGCTCATCTTCAACTTTTCTAGAATTACCAAATTGCTCTCTCAAGTATATCACTATGTACACCCACCAGCAACCCCTCAGAGCCTCTAGCAACTGATATCTTGCCAAGATTTGTGTTATCTGACCAATTAATTTCTCTTATCTAATGGGTATTAAATATTTCACTATGATTTAATTTGCACTTCACTAATTACTAGTTAGCTTAGACAGCTTTTCAGCTTATTGTCCATTGGTTAATTGCCAATTTGTTATCCTTTGCCTATTTGTTCTGAATTGTTTATACTTTTTTTTCTTTGTTGATTATATAGTTGTAAATATTATTACCCTTTTTGTCACTTGTATTTTCATTTTTTTAAAAGATTTTATTTAGTTATTTGCCAGAGAGAGAGCGAGGGCGAGTGAGAGAGTGAGTGCACAAGCAGGGGGAGCGGCAGACAGAGGGAAAAGCTGAGCAAGGAGCCCTGTGCGGGGCTCGATCCCGGGACCTGGGATCATGACCTGAGCAGAAGGCAGACACTTAACCAACTGAGCCACCCAGGTGTCCCATGTATTTTCATTTTTTAGTGAACCCGTTGATAATTTTTTAAATTTGTTCTTGAGGTATAAACTAACATTGAAGTGTATAAGTTTTAAGTATATATAAATGTTTACATATGTACCTGTGTACCCACCACACTAATCAAAGTATAGAACAATTCTAGCACCCCAGCAGGCTTCTTGGTGTTCCCTCCCTGTCAATACTTTCTACAAAAGTAACCAGTATTCTGACATCAGCCATGATAGGTCAGTTTTGCCTGTTCTTACCTCATAGGATTATAAAGATACAATGTCGACTCCTGTAACTGGTTTCTTTTGTCGGCGTTTTATTTGCGAGATTCATCCATGTTGTGAGTAGCTATAGTTCATTCTTTACTACAATTCATTCATTCTAATGCTGGTGGCCATTTGGGCTGTGTCTAGTGATACGAACACTAGAACCATGACTAGAAGTGCTGTAAATATTATTGAATATGTGGATTTGCTTGGTCATGGAGTGGCATTTGTTTAGAATCAGTAGCAACTAACAGAAAGTTTTACAAAGTAGTTATCTCAATTTACACTCCAAACAGCAGTGTGTGAATGTTCCAAATGCTCCACACCGATGTCAACACTAGGTATGTCAATCCTTTTAATTTTAGTCACTCTGGTAGGAAATTAAAGGTATCTCATTATGGTTTTAATTTTTGCATTTCCTTAATGATGTTGAGCACATTTGAATATATTTACTTGTTACTCCTTTATAATTTCTGTGTTTTCCTTGTTTACAAAAGTATTTCCTACTCTAATCGCATGAAGATATGTTCTTTTAAAATGTTTTGTTTTCTTTTTATATTTAGTATATAATCTACTTGCAGAAATTATAATCTACTTGGAATATAGTTTTATATTGGTGAGAGGTGTCTAGGTTTACATATTGCCAAAGGTATACCTACTTACACTAGTACCATTTACTGAATACTCTTTCCTTGGTCTACTGATTTGGTAATACCTTTTTTGTCTTGATTACAATAGCTTTTAGAATGATGCATTATAATTAAAACAATGTCAGAGATAGATCCCCCCCCCAAAAAAAAGATGAAGAAGAAAAAAGAAAACATCAGAACACACAGAAACAGACTTGCATGGATCTGAAAACTGAGATCTGATTTTTGATGATCTCTACTATTCATGTTTCTATTTCATTTCACTAACTTCCTTATCTTCATTATAGCCTTCCCTTTGGTTTCTATTTTTATTCTTTAACTTCTTTAGTCCAATGCCTTAATCATTATTCATCACTCTGACTTCTCTTTGAATGAATTTAAGGCTATACATTCCCTCTACCGCTTGAGTGGCATCTGGTAAGTTTTGTTATAAAATGTGTTCATTGTTGTCCAGTACTAAATATTTTCTAATTTACATCTTTATTTTTACTTTGACCCATGAAATATTTAGAAATTTATTGTATTCATTCCCTAATGTATGAGGAATTTTTGTATTATAGATATTAATTTTAATTTATTTAATTATTTCTATTTATTTCCTTGGTCAGGGAATGTTGTCTGTGTAATACTGATTCATTTGTATTTTTGAGACTTTTTTCAGGCTGAGAACATAATTAATTTTGGTACATTCCATGTATTATTGAAAGGAACATGCATTTTATAAATATTGGGTACAGGGTCTACCAAAGTCCGTGGGTTAAGAAGGTTAATTGAAATGTTCAAGTCTTCTACAGTCTTATTAATATTTCGTGGGCTTAATCTATTTATTAACTGAAGGGGGTTTAAAAATTCCTCATTATATTTGAAAAAAAGTGGACACAAATACCTGTATTAAGAGGCTATATTCTTAGTGCATACAAGTTTAAGATTGTTATATCCTTCTTGCGAATTGTTTCTTTTACCTACCTGTTGTTAGAAACAAATGAAGCATTTCTTTTCCCTAAAAGTCCTATTTCTAAATATGGTTAAGGTTCTTTTAAAAATACTTTAAAAAACCCATTTCCTTCTTAATGTTTTAGTTTCTTCTTTTATGTCTTAAAATAAAACATTTTCAATGTTTTTATTTTTTTGTAAAGTTTTTTTTTTTTTTTTAAGATTTTATTTATTTACTTTTCAGAGAAAGAGAGGGAGAGAGCACGAGCAGGGAGAGTGGCAGGCAGAGAGAGAAGCAGGCTCCCTGCTGAGCAAGGAGTCTGATGGGGGACTTGATCCCAGGACCCTGGGATCACGACCTAAGCTGAAGGCAGACGCTTAACTGACTGAACCACCCAGACATCCCCATTTTTAGTGCTTTTAGATTGCTCTATTATACAAAGTTCTGGAGGTTCTATTCTTCCTGTTTGTCATCTCTTATTTTTTGTCATTTTTGTGTGGATTCCTGTATGACATGGATAATGTAGTCTAATTCCACTATGATTTTACAAAGGCTTCTGCAAGATATTCAAGAGTATCCCAGCAAGGGACCATCTTTTATGCTAATCTCTCAGTTTGCAGTTTCACTTTGGATCCCTAACTTGCAAGAAGAAGAAGTAGGTGTTTTGATTTCTCAGAAAAGACCACTGTAGTGTTTCACTTCTATTTCCACCTGGATCCCAGTTAGAGAAAGGTACCCTATTCCTAGTTGGATTTTTTTCCCCCTTAGTATATTATTTCTCTCAATAACATAGCTCTTCAGGGATCTTGGCTTTTGTATTGATCTTGGCTCCAAAGGCTGTCAAATCCCAGGCCTCATATTCAGCCCCTACATGAGACTTAAAATACAACTCCAGGACTGAGACCTCCATAAACTGCATGGTGAATTAATGCACTTAGCACTCCAGGGATCAGTTGCCTCTTCTTTTTTGGCACCTTGGCATTTCCCTTTCTTCTTCTGAACTCATTGGTGCATTTAAAATTTATTACATTTTATCCATGTATGCAGCAGGATGATAATCACACCTTTGTTTGCTTTCATCAGGCATCCCAGTGGAAGCATCCTACTTAACTTAAGCATCCTATATAACTTGCATATGGAAATTTAAGAGCTAGTAATTCCCTGTTTCCACATTGAACTACAGACTATTAATACTTTGAGAAGACATTTCACATGGAGGCAAAGAACAAAAACTTGGGGAAATCATTAACAAAATACTTTGCAAATGATGTAAAATGGGAAAGTGTTCAAAATGTGTTCTGTCCCAATATTGCCTTCACACTCAAAGTAGTACAAATATTGGACTCATGATTTCAATACATTGACGTACATATTAATTATGCACATGGGATAGAAACATATAGTTACACATTACTGGTTCAGTACCCTGTGCACCTTACTTAATTGCTTTCAAGTATTATAACATGATATGTGTTCTGTGATTTCATTTTACCATGTTCCTAGAAAACACCAAATTTTTTTTTAATAAAATGAAAACAATATAGGAAATAGACACACAAAAAGGAGTGAAAACCTGGGGCACCTGGGTGGCTCAGTTGGTTAATCGTCCAACTCTTGATTTTGGTACAGGTCCTGATCTCAGTGTTGTGAGATGTAGCCTTGGGTTGGGCTCCTTGCTGGATGTGGAGACTGCTTAAGAGTCTGTCTTCTCCTTCTCCCTCCACCCCTCCTCCCCCTTCTCTCTCCCTCAAAAAAAAAAAAAGAGTGAAAATCAATCTCATTTTCTTTTCATTACATTAATTACAATATTTCAAAACATTAATATAGTTTTATTCTTCTGCACTGTATGATTAGGGAAGATATGAAATCAGCATTATAAAGGAGGAAAGAGCAATTTTTCTGGGATGGAGGACTTCTGTCTTGCTTCCAGGCAAACAAAGGAATATAAGGCCCAAATAAAACCCCAATAACTCCTATATTTTTTATTCTTACATTCTTAAATCTCTTCCAATATGGTGTAACAATTTACTAGACTGTTTAAATCGCCATGTGTTAGCCCATGTTGCATTTTGCAAGAAAAATAATATTTTTTCAAAATTACTGAATAGTTTGTTCTATAATGTGCTTTCAACTTCACACAAGGAAGATGGTGTGAATCTTGATTCCTTTTTCTATTATAGGTACTAGATTTCCACTAATCCATAGGTAAACTTCAACCCAGTTCTTCCACGTATCTGACCAACAATGGTATGAAGTTAAGGCACTGGGGCTAGAAATATAACAAAGCTAACTGGCCTAGAAAACCCATCCCCCTGACCTTATTAACACTGTACTCTCACTTCAAAATATGCTCAGTTGTGACTTCTGGAATTTATGGTGCACTAAGGAAATCTGTGTGAATTAGATCATTCTCCTATGACCAGGCAAAGCAGGAAGGCTCAAAATTACATTTAGTCCAAACAAATAATTCTTTGCACTAACCAGACACCAAGCCAACTACAAGCCACATGTCAGCACAGGCGAGGGTGATATTTAGATGAGGCATTGCAGTGGTTAGTAGTTTGCACTACCTTTAAAAAGCCATGTGACAAATATCAGCATAATCCCACATGCATTACCAGATTATGGCAAGCTCTTTTCAGATGTGTTTTCAAGACCAGATGATATTTCAAAACTGACTTTAGATTAGATGCTAGAAAATCAGCAAACTTTATAAATGGAAATTTATCATTACTATTTAATGCTTTTATAATAAAATTTGCCTAAATTACTTAATACATTTTACAAATATTTTTGTTAATTTTTCCCAGTGCTCTTATAAATTCAATAAACAGTATGATTGTGTCTCCTTCATAGAGAAAGTAATGTAAATTCATGAAGGAAGCAAAGAGATTAGAACCACCCAAATTTTCCAATTATTTCAAATCAAATGATGATCATTTTTATTCAATGATTCTGAAATGATTTCATAGAATAGCCCACATGACCTCAATCCTCTGTCCCTATTTACACTGGCACATACACACAAAAAACAAATGACAAAGGGAAGGGAAAATTTCTGATTCTAAAAGATCTCTCTCTCTCTCTCTCTCTCTCTCTCTCTCGCACACACATACACATGCACCACTCCTCTCTCTCTCAGAGATTAACTGGAACTGATAAGTGATAGGAGACCTAGTAAAGATGTCACGAGACAAGGAAAGAGGAAACTACTTTTTTTTCAAGATTTTATTTATTTAAGAGAGAGAGCGAGCATGCACGAGTGGAGGGGTGGGGGGTGGGGGGCTGCAGAGGGAGAGGGAAAAGCAGTCTCCCCACTAAACCAGAAGCCCAACAAGGGGGTGCAATCCCAGGACCTGGAGCTTATGACCTGAGCTGAAAGCAGCCATTCCAAAGCATCCACCTAACCAACTGAGCCACCCAGGCGCCCCAGGAAGAGAAAATTATTAAGAAGAACAAAAAGCTGTCAGGAAATTTTAGGAAAGTACTTAGTTCTACTAAGAATGAGTGTTTTTCAGGGGTGCCTGGGTGGCCCAGTCAGTTAAGCGGCTGGCTCTTGATTTCAGTTCAGGTCAGGACCTCAAGGTCCTGGGATAGAGTCCCACTTTGTCCTTGGCTCCGCACTCATCCGGGAGTCTGCTTGAGGATTCTTTCTCTCCCTCTCCCTCTGCCCCTCCCCCCCACCTGCCCCACCTCCACTCTCCTTACCACCCCCACTCCTTACTATCCCCCATCGCGTGCTCTCTTTCTCTCTCTAAATAAAAGAATAAATGTTTAATTTTTTTTTAATATTTTTTTAAAAGATTTTATTTATTTATTCATGAGAGACAGAGAGAGAGAGAGAGAAGCAGAGGGAGAAGCAGGCTCCCAAGGAGCAGGGAGCCCAATGCGGGACGATCCCAGGACTCTGGGATCATGACCTGAGCTGAAGGCAGACGCTTAACCGTCTGAGCCACCCAGGCGCCCCTAAATGTTTAATTTTTTAAAGATTTTAAATTATTAATTTGAGAGAGAGAGCACAGAGGGAGAGTGAGAGGGAGAAACAGACTCCCCACTGAGCAGAGAGCCTGACAGGGGGCTCGATCCGAGGACCCAGAGATCATGACCTGAGCCCAAGGCAAATGCTTACCCGACTGAGCCACCCAGGTTCCCCATGAATAAATCTTTAAAAAAAAGGGAAAAAAATGAGTGTTTCTGAACTCCACATAAAAAATACGTATTTGTGACTGTGTATTTACAAGAAAGGATTCATATACTACATATTATTTTAAATTTATTTTTTTTTAAGATTTTATTTATTAGAGAGAGAGAGAGAAACAGCATGAGAAGGGAGAGGGTCAGAGGGAGAAGCAAAGAAAAAGACGAGTTGTCCCCATAAAAATGGGTTGACTCTTTTTTTTTTTAAAGATTTTTATTTATTTATTTGAAAGAGAGAGACAGCGAGAGAGAGAACACAAGCAGGGGGAGTGGGAGAGGGAGAAGCAGGCTTCCCGCTGAACAGGGAGCCTGATGCAGGACTCGATCCCAGATCTCTGGGATCATTACCTGAGCCAAAGGCAGTCACTGAACCAACTGAGCCACCCAGGTGCCCCATATTATTTTAAATTTAGTTTAATTTTAATTTATCAGTATATCGTGATCAAATTCAATGTCAAGAAATAGTTCTACAACTTCATTTTTAATTGTTCATTTGTATTCTATTAGAACGATGTGGCATAATATAATTAATCCATTAATCCTCCTTGCTGGATATTTCAATTTTATTTATTTATTTTTTAAAAGATTTTATTTATTTACTTGTCAGAGAGAGAGAGAAAGCACAAGCAGGGGGAGCGGAAGGCAGAGGGAGAAGCAGGTTCCCCACTGAGCAAGGAGCCCGATGTGGGACTTGATCCCAGGACCCTGGGACCATGACCGGAGCTGAAGGCAGACTCTTAACTGACTGAGCCACCCAGGCATCCCTAGATATTTCAATTTTAAAGTAGTCTGGTGGTCCCTTTTTCATTTTTGGTCTTCCAAGCTTCATTCCCTCTCCCCAATAGCACCCTAATTTCTAGGGAAGTAACTCTTTTCTCCATTGTTTTAAGTCCTGGGGGAGAAAAATTCTCAGAGACTGCCTTCTATTACAGATGCCCAAGGAAAGAAATGATCTCTTCTCGTTCAACAGCCAGGTGTTGGAATGTAACCTAAATATGGCCAGTTGGAAGCCTTCTCCTGGGACTCTGAATGTGGTGTTTTGAATTAAGTACAGAAGGAAAATGTTAGAGGTTGTTCATCCCAACACAGGTAGTGTCTGCTAAAGTTGTGAGGACATCTGGACCAGATCTGCTAGCTACAGGACAGTGTGCTTCTTTCCTCTTCCTTCATGATAACCTGATGCTTTCCATTCTTCTGGAGACTCCCAGGAAGCCTCATAATAAATAAATGTCTGTGGAAGTCTGGTTCTGTAGCATTAACTAAGAATTTCACTATTATAAAAGTCTTTAATAAAAACCTTATAGATATATTTTTTTACTTATCCATTTTTATTTCTTTAAATCTCAGAAGTGCTAAGCCAGAAGTATGCAAAACTTTAAAAATTAATTCCCTAAAAATATAGCATAGAGGTCAGGAATGTTAGTCAACCTCCTACTGTGCAACCCAGTGCAACTTATCTCTGGGCCTCAGTTTATTCACTTATGAGATTAATCATAGCACAAATTAGAGCCATGGTGAGGAAAAAAATGAAAGAATATATACAAAGCTTAGCACATCCTAAATTATCAATAAATGTTAGATTTTTATTGGAAAGAATGTTCAAATTATGCTCTCACTGGCAATGTCTAGGTGTACTCATTCACTCCTTTGCTTTCACTTGGCTCTCCCTTGGTCCCCTTTATCCATTCCTATATGCCTGCTCTACAATTTAAATTCTTGGCAGGGGAATTTTGCATAATTCTGGACTTCATCTTGACCCTCCCTTTAACTCAGTGATAGATTCTACAAAAGGCAGACCAAATTTAGGAATCCCTCAAAATAGATCATCAGATATTTTTTCTGAAATTTTAAGAAAAAAAATATATTTGATATATTAAGGAAACATTGCCATATTGTCATAGTTAATATTTAATTTTTAGTTAAAATTTTTTAAAAACTGTCAAATTTCCTTACCATTACTTAGTTTACTATATTTTGATTTAATTACATATGTGGAGGTGTGATATCATAACCTTTTCAGTGCTAATGGTTTCTAAAGATCTTAATCCAGCCCTCATTCTTTTTTTTTTTTTGAGTTTTCTTTTTTTTTTATTCTTATGTTAATCCCCATACATTACATCATTAGTTTTAGATGTAGTGTTCCATGATTCATTGTTTGTGCATAACACCCAGTGCTCCATGCAGAATGTGCCCTCCTCAATACCCATCACCAGGCTAACCCATCCTCCCTCCCCCCTCCCCTCTAGAACCCTCAGTTTGTTTTTCAGAGTCCATCGTCTCTCATGGTTCGTCTACCCCTCCGATTTCCCCTGCTTCATTCTTCCCCTCCTGCTACCTTCTTCTTCTTCTTTTTTTTTCTTAACATATATTGCATTATTTGTTTCAGAGGTACAGATCTGAGATTCAACAGTCTTGCACAATTCACAGCGCTTACCAGAGCACATACCCTCCCCAGTGTCTATCACCCAGTCACCCCATCCCTCCCAC
>NC_138369.1:167636344-167658584 GCF_054177405.1 Leptonychotes weddellii | reverse complement strand
GGGGTGCACGTACCCTTTCGGATCCCTACTTTTGTATCTTTGGGGTAAATACCCAGTAGTGCAATTGCTGGATCATATGGTAGCTCTATTTTCAACTTTTTGAGGAACCTCCATACTGTTTTCCAGAGTGAATCCAGCCCTCATTCTAAAGGATGGTGCAAGATAAACTTAGAAAAGGAAGGTAAACATCAGGCACTACAAAATAATTTGGGGTAAAGCATTTTAAGGAAAATAAAAGGCAACGCCATGATTAACAATATAAGAGTAGTAAGAATTTCTTCACATGGCATGGAAGAAGAAAGGAAATTTAAACACAAAAATGGAAGAGAATTGTTAGATGTAAAATAGGGTCAATGTAAAAAAAGGCTTCAGAATCTCAACTGCATTGTGTAACAGAGACACCTGCTGGTTATAATATATTTCACTGTTCAAATTCTCAATACATTTGTTCTTTCATTCTACATCCTGTTCCCCCAGATTGTCTCTAAACCACTGAAAATTCACAGCATGAACATGATGATAGATTCCTATAAAAAGATAATTAAATCAATGGAGTGTATTTTTCACTTTGAATCTAGGGAAAAGTCTGTGCAACAAGACAATGTTGCTAATGCCATTTTAATATAATTACATTACATCTGCTTTGTGTAATGTAATAATGCTGCTAAAAGTTAAAGTATACCATATAACTCTCCTTTACCAGAAAAATATAACTAGTGTTTGCTTTTTGAAAGTACATAATAATAGTATGGCTAATGACAAAGATAAAAATGATAAAACAAATGTATCTAAGATACCAAGTTAGGATTTTGTCTTAGGCAAAGAATGTAAGCTATGATTATGTGGAATACTAAAAGCTTACCTTCTAATATTATAAACCAGTAACTGGTTTATCTTCTCTCACTGCTATAAAGTTCTCAAGATAGGTGTGTCTATATCAACTATAGTGGTACTTAGAAGGTGTCAGACATAAACATTAATCAGCTGATTGTGACTGATAAATTGGGATTCGTATCCCTAAGAGAACTTTAACTCAGTGAAAAATATTTCTTTAATTCAGATTAATTAAGATACTATGAATAAATATACTTTTGGCAAACAAAATATAATTTGCATTTTCCTTAGCACCCTCAAATTTCTTGCTTTGAAAACAAAGATTTAAAAATTATTTCAAAACCAAGAATTACATTCAGAATCTAAAATTGCATGTGGCATAAATAAACTCAGTAAGTTAGATATTGTTCATGGCTAAATTTACAATGTGAGTAAATATTAAGGGTGCTAATTATAATCAACTAGTTTATCAATTGATATTTATTAACCCTCTGTGTTCAATACTAAGGATTGTAAGAGATGCAGAACTGTTAAGACAATCTATTTTCAAGGACCCCATATTCTAATTGGATAGACTACTTTATTTCACATGAACTATTGTATGAAAAGAGTCAGCCTTTAATTATAAGCTAAATCAAGTGATGATGATCCAAAGTCATGTAAAAGTTCCCACCATTCTCCCCCTCCCCCTGAAAGAGTGTTAGGATAGTTAGAGACTAGTTAGGTTTATGTTTATGGTAGAAATGAACACTGAATGGTAATATGAATATTGCACTGAATTTGAGTAGGTGGAAGTCTTAGTGAAAGATGTTGCAGACAAAGAGAATAACAGGAGTAATGGGAAGGGAGCAAATCCTGGTAAGAATTTATGGGCAGAGAGTGGGTCTCCCTAAAGCAGAGAGTGGAATTATGGAATGGTAAGAAATATTTGGCTTGCAAGTGTGGGGCCAGTGTAGGGAGATTCTTGAAAGCTTGGCAGAAAGTTTAGATTTGATGCATCAGGACATAGAAAGATGAGTTTTGATAAATTCAAAGAGAATGACTTGATAAATTCACTATTTAGGGAAGATTAGTTTGGCAGGAATCTTCACCATAAGTGGTCTAAAATAGATTGGCTCCACTTGAGTTACTTTGCTAATAATATTTGGATTCAAACTTCAGCTACAGGGAAAGCAGTTCATATATAACTTCATACATTCTATATGATGATTAAATTATTTACTTGGTATCTATGCCAATAATAAATGAGGAAGAAAGTTAAGCAATAAATTTGATTCATATTGATGACCAGCCTAGTGGATGAGATTCCCATGCTCACCTTCTTCTACTTCCCTTGCTCCATTTCCTGATTGAAAGATAAATACTGCTTAGAAGAAAGCAATAATTACCATTGTCTTTTATTATCTAATCCTTTTTAGGAAAAAGTAGATTTCTCCTGAATTATATAAGACTCTAGTAAGTATATACCAATAAGTGCAATAGGGAATATATGCAACTATTAATGAATGCCTATTATTTGTCAAACATAAATGACAATGTTATCTCACTTCATTCTCACAACAGCTCTGCAAAGAAGGGACTGTGATCTCCATTTCTGCAGCTGGGTTGTCTGAGGCTCACAGAGTCCGGAAGAGCTTCCCTCAGATGGTGTACTGGGTGGGATATGAAGTCAGGTCTGTCTAGCTCCAAAGATTGCTCTCTCAGTACAATTCTGCTCAGTCTCTCTGGCGAGGACACTGCTTGAAACATTGAACTGATTCCTGTCCCGGCCTTATCCTCATAAAGCTAAAGTCAAAGTTAAAGGCCATTTCAAACTACATCCAAGTAGGATGCCAAAATGTTAGTGGACTACTACAGCAGTAATCATGGAAAGTATGAGTATCAATAGCAAGGTCTGGCTAAGAACTCAAGTGGCAGACTTTCAGTTCATGATTTCAAAATTAATTTGAAGTATTCCAGAATCCTAATGAAGCTTGACATTGAGTAACAGGTAACATAATAATCTAGTTTTGTTTGCTTATTTCAGATACTTAGTTTTGGGGATACCATTCAGGCATATCTACATTCTAGCTTGTTTTTTAAAGTTCTGGAAATAAACCACTGACATTGAGATTTTCTTGACTTCCTTTCTCATTTTGACATGGCTTTTCACTATTATTGATTAGTATAACCCTATTTAGAGAGCAAATAATCTCTGATTTGTAATTTTTAAATAAGAGAGAAAGAAGTTAAGGGCTGCTAGCTATCTAGGTACACAGTTCTTTTCAATTTTGGTAGTAATATACAATAAAAAAAGAGGAAGTGCATCTGGGTCAATTGATTTTAATGGCAGAAGCTAAAGTGTTTGGTCACTTTCACTGACCCTAACTCACAAGTAAAAATTACCATTTCAGAGTTCATCAGTCAATTCAAAATATGACATTTTTGGCTCAAGAATTTTAAGATTGCAACATAAGAAATCTGGAGGACTTGTAATTCTGGAAGAATTGTATATTAGATATATTAAAGAGCCCTCTCACTAGGAAAATAAGTGGAGGTTTCCATAAAACATTGTTTTTATTGCATGCTAGTCTCCTGAAAATTTGAGGAAAATCTCTAAGGAACTAAAATATTGAAAAAGTTTGATGAATCTCGAAGGGAGGGAAGCAGAGATACCCTAAAGGCAAATGTTAAGATCATCACTCCAAATCCTGGGCCATTAGCAAGACAGAGAAGATGAACCTGAGATTCATGGATTTAGCCAGAGGCCTTGGACAAAACTAAAGTGGTCCAAAATCAACTGTCTTGATCAAGTGGATCATGTCATAAGTCATTTTTTTCTTTTTTTATATAAACACAATTTTTTAGAGCAGTTTTAGGTTCACAGCAAAATTGTGGGAAGGAGGTACTGAGATTTCCCATATATCCTCTTCCCTCACACAGAGCCTCTTCCATTACCAACATTTCCCATCACAGTGGCACTTTTGTTACAACTAATGAACCTACACTGACACATCATAATCACCCGAAGTCCATAGTTTACCTTAGGATTCATTCTTGATGTTGTACATTCTATAGGTTTGAATAAATGTATAATGATATGTATCCATCATTACAGTATCATACAGAAAAATTCCACGACCCTAAACACGATCCTCTTTGTTCTGCCTATTTATCCCTCTTATCCCTCCCCTCCACTCCAATCCTTGGCAACCATTGATTTTTTACTATCCCCATAGATTTGTCTTTCTCAGAATATCGTATAGTATAGTTGGAATCAGACAGTATGTAGCTTTTTCAAATTGACTGCTTTCACTTAGTACTAGGTATTTAAGGTTCCTCCACGTCTTTTCATGGCTTGATAGCGCCTTTCTTTTTAGCACTGAATAATATTCCACTGTCTGGCTGTACCACAATTTATTTATACATTTACCTACTAAAGGACATCTTGACTGCATCCAAGTTTTATTAATTATGAATAAAGCTGCTATAAACATCCATGTGCAGGTTTCTGGTGGATATAAGTTTTCAACTGCTTTAGGTAACTATCAAGGAGCATGACTGCTGGATTGTAATGGTAAGATTATGTTTAGTTTTGCTAGAAACTGCAGAAGTGTCTTCCAAAGTGACTGTGCCATTTTGCATTCCCACTAGCAATGAATGAGAGTTCCTTGTTGCTCCACATCCTCACCAGCTTTTGATGGTGTCAGTGTTCTGGATTTTGGCCATTCTGGTAAGTATATAGTGATATTGCATGGTTGTTTAATGTGCATTTCCCTAATGACATATGATATACATCATCTTTTCGTATGATTATTTAGTATCTGTGTATCTTCTTTGTTGAGGTGTCTGTTAAAGTCTTCGGCCCATTTTTTAATCTGTTGTGCTTTTATTGTTGAGTTTTAAGAGTCCTTTGTGTATTTTGAATAACAGTCCTTTATCAGATGCGTCTTTTGCAAATATTTTCCCTAGTCTTTGGCTTGTCTTTTCATTCTCTTGATACTGTTTTTTGCAGAACAGAAGTTTTTAATTCTAATGAAGTCCAACTTATCAATTATTTCTTTCATAGATCATGCCTTCGGTGTTGTATCTCAAAGGTTACATCCATACCCGAGGTTCATCTAGGTTTTCTCCTATGTCATCTTTACAGTTTTGTGTTTTACACTTAGATCTATGATCCATTTGTAGTTAAATTTTGTGAAAAATGTAAGGTCTGTATCTATATTTAGATTTTTGCATGTGGATTTCCAATTATTCCACCACCGTTTGCTGAAAAGACTACTTGGCTCCTTTGTATTGACTCTGTCCCTTTGACAAAGATCAATTGACTATATTTATTTGTGTCAGTTTCTGAGCTCTTTACTCTGTTCCATTGATCTATTATCTATTCTTTCATTGATATCACATTGTCTTCATTAATGCAGCTTTATAGTAAATCTTAAAGTTGGATAGCTTCAATCCTCCAATTTTGTTTTTTCCATCAATATTATGTTGGCTATTCTGGGTCTTTTGTCTCTCCTATAAACTTTAGAATCACTTTGTTGATATCCACAAAATAATGTCCTAGGATTTTGATTGGGATTGCACTGAATCTATAGATCAACTGGTATCTTTAGATAATATTGAGTCTTCCTATCCATGATTATAAAATATCTATCTAGTTCTTTGATTTCATTCATTGGAATTTGTAGTTTTCTACATATAGACCTTGTACATATTGTGTTAGATTTAGACCTATGTATTTCATATTTTTTTTAAGATTTTATTTGAGAGAGAGAGAATGTGAAGAGAGAGAGTACGCATGAGAGGGGGGAGGGTCAGAGGGAGAAGCAGGGAGCCTGATGCAGAACTCGATCCCATGACTCCAGGATCATGACCTGAGCTAAAGGCAGTCGCTTAACCAATTGAGCCACCCAGATGCCCCAAGTATTTCATATTTTGAATGTTAATGTAAATGGTATTGTTTTTAATTCCAAATTCTACTTGCTCATTGTTGGTACATAGGAAAGCAATTGATTTTTGCATATTAACCTTGAATCCTGCAAATGTGCTTGCTATAATCACTAATTAGTTCCAGGAACTTTTTGTTGTTAATTCTTTTAGATTTTCTACATAAATTATCATGTCATCAATGAAGAAAGGCAGTTTTATTTCTTCCTTCCCAATCTCTATAACACTTACTTCCTTTTCTTTTCTAATTGAATTGGCTAGGACTTCCAATACAATGTTGAAAATGAGTGATGAGAGGGGACATCCCTGCCTTGTGTCTAGTCTTTGTAGGAAAGATTCAAATTTCCCACTATTAAGTATGGTGTTAGCTCAAGATTTTTTTGTAGATATTCTGTATCAAATTGAGGAACTTCTATTCCTAGTTCACTGCAAGTTTCTCTCTCTCTCTTTTTTTTCATGAATGGGTTAGATTTTGTCAAATGCTTTTTCTGCTTCTATTGATATGATCACGTGGTTTTTTTTCCTGTAGCTTGTTGATGTGATGGATTACATTAATTGATTTTCAATGTTAAACCACCCTTGCACACCTGGGATAAATGCCACTTGGTCATGGTATACAATTCTTTCTATACATTGTTGGATCTGATTTGCTACTATTTTGCTGAGGATTTTTGCATCTATGCCCCTGAGAGATACTGGTCTTTAGTTTTCTTTTCTTGTAATGTCTTTGGTTTTGGCATTAGGGTAATGTTGGCCTCATAGAGTGACTTAAGAAGTATTCCCTCTGCTTGCATACTCTGAAAGAGACTATAGAGATCTGGCATAATTTCTTCCTTAAATGTTTGGCAGAATTTACCAGTGAACCCATCCGGGCCTATTGTTTTCTGGTTTTGAAGATTATTAATTATCTACCCAATTCCTTTAATAGATATAGATCTATTCAGGTTGTCTATTTTTCTTGTGTGAGTTTTGACAAATGTGTCTTTCAAGAAATTCACCCATTTCGTGTAGGCTATAAAATTTGTGGACATAAAACTGTTCGTAGAAGTCTTTTATTATCCTTTTAATGTCCATTGGGTTGGTAGTAATGTCTCCTCTTTCATTTCTGATATTAGCAATTTAGTGTCCTTTCTCTCTCTCTTTCTCTTTTTCTCTCTCTCCTTACCTCTCTCACCCCCACCACCCCCCACTTTCTTCTTAATTAGCCTGGCTAGAGGCTTATTGATCTTACTGATTTTTCAAAGAACTAGCTTTTGTGTTTATTTCTTTTCACTATTGATTTCTGCTCTAATTCTTATTATTTATTTTCTTATATATATATTGGATTTAATTTTCTCTTCTACTTTCATATGGTGGAAACTTGGATTTTTTAAAAAAAGATCTTTCTTCTTTTCTAATGCATGCATTCAATGTATAAATTTACCTCTAAGCATTGCTTTCACTACATCTCACAAATTTTGACAAGGTGGGGACGTCTGGGTGGCTCAGTCAGTTAAGCATCTGCCTTTGGCTCAGGTCATGATCCCAGGATCCTGGGATCGAGCCCCACATCATTGGGCTCCCTGTTCAGTGGGGAGCCTGCTTCTCCCTTTGCCTGCCACTCCATCTGCTTGTGCACTCTCCCTCTCTCTCACTCTCACAAATAAATAAATAAAATCTTTGAAAAATTTTTGATAAGGTGTATTTCCATTTTCATTTAGTATTTCCCTTCTCCCACATGGAAAGCTAGAACTGACTGTAGTTGGGTATTTCCCTTCCTCCAGGTCAACTGGGCTCTGGTTATCTAGTTTCTCCTAAGGGGAGACTTTGTTAAGAACAGCCGAGAGCTCTGGCATTTTTCAAAATGGTTCCTTTTCCCTTCCCCCTGCTAAAGTAGAAGCGGATTTTCTCTGAAATTTGTTGTCCACCTGGAGCTTCCAGCAGCTCACCAATTACAGATCAAGTTTTCCTACCCTGCCACTGGTTCTCACAGCAATTTCCACTCCTGAGTGTCTGTTCTGGTAAGCCACAGCTCCCTAAATCCAGTTGTTTGTCTCTCTAATCTTGAGGGCAGCAGTTTGCCCTATGTCTTCACCTGGCTTATGGATCCTAAAAGACTTGCGAATTTTTCAGTTCATTCTGCTCACCTTTTTACTTGTCACTAGGACAGAGTGGAGCCTTCTGAGAACCTTACATACAGAACTGAAAGCTGGACAGTTCTTTTTTTTTTTTGGCCAACACACTCCTGAAGAGGAGGAATAAAGTGTAGGTATTTTCTCTGATAAATAGCATGATCTACTATAAAACTATAATAATAAAAAACAGTATTATATCAGCTGACTGGCAAAATAGATTTGACAACTCAGAAACAGATGTACGCATATTGAAATGATATATGATAGAGATGGCCATGCAAAACATAGAAATCATGGACCCTTCAATAAGTATTAGACTAATAGTTATACATACAGAAAAAAAATGTATAGAATCCTTACCACAAACTACACACAAATCAATTCCAGGTTGATTAAGGACCTAGTCTCAAAGCTAACAGAAGATAAACCAGGAGGATACATTAATGACCTCAGAATAAGTTAGGTGTTTTTCTTTAATTAATTAATTAATTAATTTGACAGAGAGAGACACAGCGAGAGGGAGGGAACACAAGCAGGGGGAGTGGGAGAGGGAAAAGCAGGCTTCCCGCTGAGCAGGGAGCCCAACGCAGGGCTCGATCCCAGGACCCTGGGATCATGACCCGAGCCAAAGGCAATTGCTTAATGACTGAGCCACCCAGGTGCCCCAGGTTATGTGTTTTTAAACAAGATACCAACAATGTTAACCATAAAAGATTGATAAAATTTGTCACTTTATATAATTAAAATTTATGTCATTAAAATTGGTCACTTTATATAATTAAAATTTATGTCATTAAACAAATATATTAGAAAGATAAACCACAGAGATATTTGCAACACATACAATCTGCAAAATATTAGTATCCAAATATGTAAATAACTTCTAAAAATTGGAAAGAAAAAACATATTAGAAAAAAATAAGTGAAGTTAAATAAATAGGAATTTCCAGAAGACAAAAAAGAATTGGGGAATAAATGTGAAAATGTATCAGTTTCATTGACAATCAGGAAAATGCAAATAAATATCACAAATAGATATTACTCTACTTTCATCAGACTAGAAAATATTAACCAGTATGATAATGCCAAGTATTAATAGGCAAGAATGTGGCTCAATTAAAACTCTATTCGGCATGGGTAAGAGTATAAATTTGGCAAAACCACTCTGACAAGCAATTTGGAATTACTTTATAAAGCTGAACATTTGTATTTCCTACTTTCTCCTATTTCTAAACCATGGAGAAATGTTTTTTATAGTTACAGCAGGAGAAACAACAAGAATTTCCACAGCAGTATTTTTCACAATGACAATAACTGAAAACAAGTGAAATGTCCATAAATAGGAGAATGGATAAATAAACTTGAGATTTTTCCCATGATGAACTATTTATATACCAGTGAAAATTAACGATATATAACTACACAAAACAGCTTACAAAGTAAATATGGAGAGAAAAAAGAAATCTATAAAGACTGCATATTTTTTCATTGTCAATTTAAGTAATTTCAAACTACATGTCCTAGAATACTTCTACCTGCTACTTTTAGTTAAGTTTGGTTGCTTAAAAAAATTTATCTGAGCTTTTTGAAGGCTAATTTTGAACTCCCAGAAGATTAGAATCCCTCATGTGTATTTGCAGTTCCACACACATCGTTATGGATCTTGGCAATTCCCCCAAATCCCTCCAGATTTTCTCCCTCAGCTTCTCTGATTCTGGCCAGGTAAGGGTCAGAATGTCATCCTTCAAGTCACCCCCATCATCAAGATTGGAGGCCACGAGAGATCAATGTGCTTCCGGTTTGTCCTTGGTCTCTCCCACTTTATGTCCAGCTCCACATAGGGACTCTGGCCTGGCCAACTCTGAGCTGAGAGAAGCCAAAAAAAGATCTACACAGACTGCCTAACTGGTTCCATAATTGTAGTTCCATAATTCCCTAAATTCTGATCCCTATGATAAAGTCCTTATTCTTTATCACTCACATGGGTTCTGCTTCCCTGAGCAAACCCTAACTGATACAAATAGCATGATGTCAGTGTGCGGCCAAATGTTTTAGGTAACACAAAACTAAAACTAAAAAAATGCATTGCTTTGGTATGCATCATATTTTTTTTTAAAGACAGAAAATAGTAAAGACAAAATTTGCCTCTGGGAGGGAAGCATGAATAGGAAAGAATAGGGAAGAAACCCACTGGTAGATGCAGAGGTATTCCAAATGGCATGGGTAAAGTTCTCCAGGTCAGAGGGAGATTCACTGGTGTTCATTTTATTATTTTGCTTCACATTAACACATAGATTATATATATATATATATATATGTATATAGTTTTGTGTCTATCAAATATTATGTAAGAAAAATAAAAAATAAAGCCCTGAGATAAGAAAGGCATGAAAACAAAAGTTAAGAAATAAAAAAATTAACAGGGAAAGAATGTAGTGTTTAGGGGCACCTGGGTGGCTCAGTCGTTAAGCGTCTGCTTTCGGCTTAGGTCATGATCCCAGAGTCCTGGAATCGAGCCCCGCATCGGGCTCCCTGCTCAGCAGGAAGCCTGCTTCTCCCTCTCCCACTCCCCCTGCTCATGTTCCCTCTCACATTGTCTCTCTCTCTCTGTCAAATAAATAAATAAATAAATCTTAAAAAAAAAAAAAAGAATGTAGTGTTTAATGCAGAAGTTGCACCAATTTTCTGAACCACCCTAGAAGAAACCCATCTTCAGAGAGAGCAGAGGCTGGAAACATGAGCAGGCCTGGGTGTAAGCCTCAGGGTAATTAGAATAATTTAGGAGTAGTAATTTTAGTACTCTGGGTGTACACCAGAATGGCTTGTCTGTCCAATGGACTGAGGTTGTAACCAGTGACGACTGCTTTTGGGACAAAGTTGCAGCAGGTTCCTAACTCTGTTCTCACAGCCAGAGAAGCAATGGAGTAGTATTCCCAATAACCCCATGCCACACGGTGCACATGAAAAGAAAAAATGCTTCCACACATTTGCAGGGAATTCCTTCCCAATTTTCTCACTCAACAACAGAAACCAATTATCATTATTTGGAGGTGATCACTACTCAGCAAATCAGAAACAAATCAAGTGAAAATCAATTCAATTGTTTAATGTATTAAAAATCATCGTTTGATAGTTTTTAATTGACAATGTAATTCTAACAAAGACTGCATGGCAATACTAACAAAAGCTACAGAACACCTTGGAATAAACTAAACAGGGAATGTGTAAGACCTATTTGAGGAAAACTAAAACTGTACCACTGGACATAGAAGTCTTCATTAAATGTGTAAATATGTCTTGTTCCTAGATAGGAAATCTCATTGTTGTAAAGATGTCAATTCTCCTGAAACTAATACATAAAATTAAAGTTTTAATCAAAATCCTAGTAATATTTTTTGGAGGAAAGGGAACTAAGTTGATTCTTAAGTCCATGTGGAAAAGAAGGTCAATGAAAAGAGACAAGAAATTGTCAAAATGAAGAATAATAAGCATACATTTGTCCAACCAGATATAAATATGTATGATAGTGCTTCAGTTATTAAAACAGTATGTTACTCACCCTGATAATCAGATTAATGAAACACAATAGTCAAGCAAAAGACCCATGTGCACTGGAAATTTTATATATGGTAAATGAAGCATTTCAAACCAGTGGGGAAATAACAGCTTATTGGTAAATATTATTTTAACAATTGCCTTATATCTAGGAATATAGTTGGAAATCAATCTTGCAACATACATTATGGTAAATTTATGTTAACTTTAATATTTGAATATTAAAAAACATAAATAGGTAACAATAAAATGTAGGAACATTATTTAAATCTTAATTTGGGAAGTTCTTTCAATGCATGATACCAATTTTATTTTATTTTATTTTTTTTTTTTTTTAAAGATTTTTTTTATTTATTTATTTGAGACAGAGAGAATGAGAGAGAGAGAGCACATGAGAAGGGGGAGGGTCAGAGGGAGAAGCAGGCTCCCCGCCGAGCAGGGAGCCCGATGCGGGACTCGATCCAGGGACTCCAGGATCATGACCCGAGCCGAAGGCAGTCGCTTAACCAACTGAGCCACCCAGGCGCCCCTGCATGATACCAATTTTAAAAGCCATAAAAGAAACTTAACTATATAAAAATATAAAATTTAACATAACAAGAGATGCCATAAACAAAATAAAAAAAAAATGACATACTGGGAAAAACTACTACAACATATAATTGTGAGGTTTTTTTTTTTTTTTAAGTCTTGGGCTTTTGAATTATTATTATTATTTTTTAAGATTTTATTTATTTATTTGACAGAGAGAGAGAGAGCGAGAGCAGGAACACAAGCAGGGGGAGTGGGAGAGGGAGGAGCAGGCTTCCCGCTGAGCAGGGAGCCCAACGCGGGGCTTGATCCCAGGACCCTGGGATCATGACCTGAGTTGAAGGCAGACACTTAACGACTGAGCCACCCAGGCACCCCAGTTGTGAGTTTTGATGTGAATATTAACAGTAAGAATCTATAAAATAATAGATAAAATGAGAAATAAGTTCAGATATAAACAAAGTAGGTATAAATGAATTACAAAGATTAACAAAGACTTTTAACAATATCATTAAACATATAATTGCAAAAATAAAGCAACTGCAATGTAATCCTCTTTATGAGATGAGCAAATATTGATAAAATGCAGCACTGGCCAGAAGGCAGGGAGGAGTAGGGGCACATTCACATTTATATACAAGAATATAGCTTGGTACACAGTTTGTTAGAGGGCAAAATAGCAATATCTATCAAAGTTCTGAATCTGTATAAATTTTAAATTCTAATTAGTGATATACAAAAATAATTATAGAAAAAGAAAAAACAGACAGAGAAGGATTTCATTGCAGAATTATAATAGTAAAAAGCTGGAAATAACACAAGTATCCAACACTACTGAAGTATCCGACTGTTTCAATAAATTACAGTGCCTCAGTGTAGTGGAAAATTGCATAATTATTAGAGGGAAACAATTATGTATAACAATATCGAAAAATATCCACTGTGTGTGTGCCTGTGTGTGTGCGTGCCTGGGTGTGTAGTTATGGAAGATATACAAATTACAAAACTATATCACATAAAACATTTCTGTTAGGGCGCCTGGGTGGCTCAGTTGGTTAAGCGACTGCCTTCGGCTCAGGTCATGATCCTGGAGTCCCGGGATCGAGTCCCTCAACGGGCTCCCTACTCCACGGGGAGTCTGCTTCTCCCTCTGACCCTCCCCCCTCTCATGTGCTCTCTCTCATTCTCTCTCTCTCAAATAAATAAATAAAATCTTTAAAAAAAAATTTCTGTTAATAAAAATTTATAGCTATGTTATATATATCTATGCAGAAAAAAAATTCAAGAAAAGACACCATATGGGAAAGTTGGATTGTTTGAAGGGGAAAAATTTTCTTTCTAATTTTATATACTCCTGCATTGTTGAAATTTTTTTACAAAAAGCTATATAAAGAGAATGTTTTCAGCTGGCCTAAAATTTAGGAAAAAAAATTCACATTAAAAAAGGAGTAATCTAGGGCACAGTATATTTCACCTAATCCTCTGAGCTCATCAGAGCTCATGAATAAAACAACTCATTGGCAACATGTGTAATTCTTAAAGTAGAAGGCACTGAAATAGGCTTAAACCTATCTCCTAGATTAGTGCCAAAGAAAATTTTTAGGAAATGGACAGTGAATTTTGCTAAAATGTATTTAAAAGAGTCCTACAGTTAGTCTAAAAGAATCCCAAGTAGACTGCATTACAAGTATTATTTTCTTTATAGAAATTTTAGCCCATTATCAACTAAATTTCTCTTTCATTGCAGTAAAAAAAAAAAAAAAAGACTGCATGCTTCTCTTTAACACATGGAAGTTGAAGTATGTATAGAGACATAAAATAATATATTAAAAAAAAGCCTCCTCTCCACTAAGCCACCTCTCCACTAATCTATCTTTGAAGCAGTTATTGCACTTAAAATTACATGATTATTTTAGTAACTGGTTGTTAAATGTCTGGGCTCCTCCAACTAGGCTATAAGCTCCCTGAGCTCAGGAATTCTTTCATTCTGGTTCCTTATTGTGTGCACAGTGCCTAGGAAGTGGTAGGTATAAAACAAGTATTTATGGAAGGGAGGGAGGGAGGGAGGAAGGAGGGAAGGAGAAGGAAATTGGTTACATTTTGGAAGAAAAAGTTACTCCAAGGCCATCTCTACTAAAGAGATACAATCAATATGTAATTAGTGTCACAGAGCTGGCTCTGGAACTGTCTTCTACTAGCTGGCCCAGAATTCTTTCTGTTCTACCAGACAACAGATGCTATCTGTTTCAAGCTAGTGGATTTCGTCCCAATTTGAGTATCTTGATGTACTTAGTACAACAAATTTGGTAAAAAATTAGACAAACCTTTTGGGCGCCTGGGTGGCTCAGTCGTTAAGCGTCTGCCTTCGGCTTGGGTCATGATCCCAGGGTCCTGGGATCGAGTCCCACATCAGGCTCCCTCCTCGGCGGGAAGCCTGCTCTCCCTCTCCCACTCCCGCTGCTTGTGTTCCTGCTCTTGCTATGTCTCTCTCTGTCAAATAAATAAATAAAATCTTTAAAAAAAAAATTAGACAAACCTTTCAACAGTTATTACTAAAATCTCAGGTTGTTACATCCCTTCCCTTCTCTCCTTTGTCTCCAGCCTGTCTGTAGTTAAGGCTAGAAGCTATTTAATTTTGCAACTCTATTGAGTTTCTTCTTTATGTTAGGTAAAAATTTAAGGCCAAACGTATGTGCAATAGAAAACCAACTAAATACTTTGAAAGACTACTTTTCTTAAGGCATTCTTTGTTGAAAGAAAAAAAAAACCTGAAAAGCTGCCATATTCTCTACTCCGTATTAACTTCCTACTGGTCCAGCTAAGAAAAATAATTGTTAAATGTCAGGATGGTTTTCTTCATGTGTTCAAAAGCATATCTGAAATCTAATGATCTTTCTGTGACTGCATAATATTTTGATGGGCTGAGGAACAATGAAGATGGCAAAGAGGATTAGACACTTGAAGTGCCAAATCATAAGGCATAATAAAATTTAGGAGCCTAAAGCTGGGTTTAAGCTTTGAATTCTAGAGCTGCTAGCAAGAACAATTAAAGGATGTGTCATTTGATTTGAAAAGAATGTATAATCTACTCATACTTTGGAGACAAAAAATTGAAAATCATGTAATAACACAAGTCTGTGTGACCATAAACTTGTTCTTAGGTGGTGGAATCCATTCATATTTCACCAACTATTACTATGTGCCAGAGAGTTACTCATGGAGTTATTAATTGTAGGTCACAAAGTAAATCACACCCAGAAGACAAAAAAAGTAACTGAAAAATAACTCAAAATATTAAATTGTTTCATCCTTATTTGAAAATTATAACAGTACTAATTACAAAACTGAATATTACAGTGTTTAAAAACTGCTATGGATTGAATTTGTATTCCCCCAAAATTCTTATATTGAAGCTTCCATGTGACTGTATATACAGATAGTATTTTTAGGAAATGATTGAGATTAAATGAGGTTATATGGGTGGAGCCCTAATCTGAAAGGACTATGAATTTATAGGAGAAATCTCTCTCTCTCTCTTAGAACCATGTGAGGATGCACAGAGAAGGCAACCATCTACAAGAACTTTCACCAGAAACTGAATCGGCTGGCACCTTGATACTTTGATCTTGAACTTCACAGTCTCCAGAAATATGAGAAAGTAAATTTCTGTTGCTCAAGTCACCCAATTTATGGTATTTTGTTATTATGACAGCCCAAATTGACTAAGACAAGAAGATAGGTTGTTTGTTAGTGTTTTTAATAAATAGGCCTAGTTTCAAATTCTGCCTTAACTAACTCTCAAAATCTGTTTCCTATTTGTAAAAATTTATCAAGCTATCCCCAAATCCATTTTTAGAAATAAAGCTTGTAACACATATAAAGCAGTTATTATAGAAGTAAATAAATATTATTATTTTATGTTTTAGTCATCATTTAAATAAACTATTTAGCAAATCATAGACTGTATAACTTAAAGACAGCTTAAATAATACATATTTAAATACAAATTCACCATTAATAATTAGTTGTCCAGAAAGTAGTTTGTCTCTTATAAGTCTAATCATTTGTTTTGATCTTCAAGTTCAAGGTAGTGTAATCTTTGAATGACCAGCTTCATGGCAGAAGATAGTAACACCCATCAAGAAAATAAAAGCCTATACAATTATTTTGTCAGTTTGTTGGATATGCTGTTTATGCAGTATTTGGCAAAAACATTTTAAAGATATAATCATATTATTTGTATAAATTCACATATTATTATTAGTTTAAGTGAAAATTGCCCTCAGTATATATATAGTATTTGACACAATTTGGGAATCAGTAATAGTTCATGGAATAAATGGATAAATTCAATTATTTTAGCAACACTAGAACTATATATGATGACCTGTTCCAATACACATTCATTCAATCACTCATTATAAAGCATCTAATCTCCATGTACGGCAAGCTCATATTAAAATGAGCTAGACATAGTCATTGTCTTTAAGCAGCTGGATCTCTGAGACTTAGTGAAGGGTTTCACCCGTACCTTTTCATATCTCCTCTGTATTTACTTGTTTTGTTTATTCATTCAGTTAATACATTTTAAGCAGCCACCATGTATTTTGCACTCACTGTTCCAGGAACTGGGAATATGATGAAGAACAAGACCACAAACCTCTTCTCTCGTGAAGCCTCCATTCACAGTCTGTATTGTACTTGCCTGTTTCCTTCTTCATACTCCTTTGTCTTGGGCACATTTACCACCTACCAAAGTTTTTAGCACACAGTAGTAAATAGCGCAATTAGAGATAGGAACAGCATGTGTGCCACACCCCGATATCCAAACCCATGGTAGATATTGTTAATTAATTATGGCTCTCATTCCCCGAGAGTCTGAATGTGATTTCAAAATCCTTTGCATCACAGTGTTCACACCAGCAATGACTAATCAAAGTTAATAAACAATTTAAATTATCTATTTAAAACACCTGAGTAGAATGCAAAATGTAGGCGCAAGCTGTAAGCCCCACCTCAGCAAACAGGAAAAAAAAAACGCATACATCCTACAATCAAGTTTGTAAAGGCATCAGAGTAATGAGAAAGCAAAGAGGACTAGAAGAATTGTTTGCAGAGACCGAATAGCTCTTCTTAGGCAAGATGAGACCAGCAACAGTTTTCTTCATTGGGAGCATTTGCCAAATCTGTGCGCATATGAAAGATCCAGCTTGACTTAAATAAAAAACTCTGCTACAGGGCGCCTGGGTGGCTCAGATGGTTAAGCGTCTGCCTTCAGCTCAGGTCATGGTCCCAGGGTCCCGGGATCGAGCCCCGCATCGGGCTCCCTGCTTCACAGGAAGCCTGCTTCTCTCTCTCCCCCTCCCCCTGCTTGTGTTCCCTCTCCCGCTGTGTCTCTCTCTATCAAATAAATAAATAAATAAATCTAAAAAAAAAAAAAAAAGAAAGAAAACTCTGCTACAGAAAGAGAAACCAGCAGAGTTTTGGGAGGTCACTGGCAAAGGAATCTAAAGAAGCCTCAAATATGAGTGCTTTTTTGCAAACCTGAGGAGACAAAGCCCCTCTAGAGGCAGGGGTCTGCAAAAACACAGGAAATGTCTCTACTGGAAATATATGAAACCTGACAAGTACTAAATTTATCTTAAGCTACAATTAAGCACCTACCAAGCTAAATTCCCATGTGAACTGAGATAATTTCCCCTCAGTCTGCATGTGTGACAGAGAAAAGGGCAAATGCTATCTGAGGGAAAATAACATCAACCTCTCTCTATGGTTCTTTGGCATGCAAAAGTAAACATGAGACATGGGAAGAAGCAGGAAATGTAACTGAAAATAAAGAGGAAAAAAAAAGATGTTATAAGGAGACCATCCCCTTCCATGAATGTCATTGGAATACACAGACAAGAGCTTTAAAATAGATAACAAGAATAATTTTAAATGAAATAGATAACGTAAAGAATAAAAGATGGATATTTTCTTTTTTTTTTTTTAAGATTTTATTTATTTATTTATTTATTTGAGAGAGAGAGAAAGAGAAACAGCATGAGAGGGGATAGGGTGAGAGGGAGAAGCAGGCTCCCCGCCGAGCAGGGAGCCCGATGTGGGACTCGATCCCAGGACTCCGGGATCATGACCTGAGCCGAAGGCAGTCGCTTAACCAACTGAGCCACCCAGGCGCCCAAGATGGATATTTTCAACATATAATTTGAATCAATATAAAAATCAAATGAGACATTCTAGAACTGAAGAAATACATATATGAATTTAAGAATTCATGGAATTTGTTTAATAGCAGACTAGACACAATAAAGACACTATTAGTAAACATAAAAACAGAAAAATATTCAAACTGAAGCACACAGAGAAAAAAATAGAAAGAACAGAATAGAGTATTAATGAATATAAGACAAAAATTTCATATAGGACATGAGCTAATGTATGTGTACCTGGAATCTCAGAAGAAGAGAAAAGGGACAGAGACAATATTTAAAGAGATACAGATGAGAATTTTTCCAAACCTGATGAGAGGCATCAACCAGAGATCCAAGAATCTCAGCCAACTCCAAAAAGGATAAATATAAAGAAACAATTTATGGCAAGACATAGGTAAAATGCTCAAAAACAAACAGAAATTTTTTAATCAGGTAGAGAAAAAAAAGACACATTACCTTCAAAAAGCAAGAATAAGACTTATGACTGAGTTTCCGAAACAAACAATAGAAGACAATGGCAATTGGATGACATCTTTAAAGCAGTGAAAAGAAAAAATTGAAACTGCCAACCAAAATCCTATATCCAATAAAAACATTTTTCAAAAATGAAGGCGAATTAAAGATGTTTTCAGTCCCTCCTCAAGAAAATCTGGAAGAATGTGCTGTCAACAAACCAGCACTACAGGAAATATGAAAGGAACTTCTTCAAGTTGAAGGGAAATGGTTGCAGATGAAAACATGAAAGAAATAAAGAACACTAGAGGGGCGCCTCGGTGGCTCAGTCGTTAAGCGTCTGCCTTCGGCTCAGGTCATGATCCCAGGGTCCTGGGATCGAGTCCCACATCGGGCTCCCTGCTCGGCGGGAAGCCTGCTTCTCCCTCTCCCACTCCCCCTGCTTGTGTTCCCTGTCCCGCTGTGTCTCTCTCTGTCAAATAAATAAATAAAATCTTAAAAAAAAAAAAAAAAGAAACGAACACTAGGAAAGTTAAATACGTGGGTAAATCAAAAGAAAACTTATGGTTTAAAAAAAGTGGTAAGTATGCCTTATGAGGTTTATAACATACTCTATGTACAAAATATGACATATCAATAATTCAAAGGTGCGAATGGTAAACTCTAAGATTTCTGTATCTTCAAGAACTGATAAGAGAACCAACTGTATATAAATGAAGGATATTTGTTCAAATCACTACAATAATCACTAAAGAATAAAATACAAGGGTTTTAACTAATGTATATATATAATATATAGATAAAGGATTTAAAATACTGGTTGATATTAAGGAAAGAGGAAAAGTAAAAGAACAAGGGTGCCTGGGTGGCTCAGTGGGTTAAGTGTCCGGCTCTTGATCTCAGCTCAGGTCTTGATCTCAGGGTCATGAGTTCAAGCTCCACATTGGGCTCCATGCTGGGTATGGAGCCTACTTACAAAAAATAATAATAAAAATTTAAAAAATTAAAGAACAAAAATTAAAACAAATCCTTTTAAAAAATTGGTAGACAACCTTATGTATAGATCTATATCCATAATTATATCTAATGTGAATGGACTAAACATTTCAGTTAAAAGACTAATATTGTCAAACTTAATTAAAACGTAAGTTCAACTGTATATTATCTGAGACACTTTAAATATAAGGACACAAAAGGGTGAAGAGATAAAGAATGGGAAAAAATGAACTAAGCAAACACTATCCCAAAGAACGCTAGAGTTGCCGTATTCGTATTAGACAAAGGAGGAGTGGAACCAGGGTAAGACAAGCAAGTACAAGTACATTAGATACTTGCATGAGAGAGTGAGTGCCTCCTGAAGAATGAAGCTTCTAGGGCCCAAAATTTAAGGAGGCACTTATTCTCAGGGTTGGAAACGTGCAGAGTCATTTCCTTATGTTTTGCACTCCAGTTCTAACCCTATGGCAAAGCAGACTTCCAAACAAGAGGTATTATTAGACATAAAAAGATTATTTCATGATAATAAAGGATGATAACAATCTTAAATTTGTATGTGCCTAGAAAAAAGAGCTTTGAAATATATAAAGCAATAATGGGTACAGCTTCAACATACATTCATACACACACACACACACACACAGGAAACAGTAAAACATAATCATAGGTGGATATTTTAACATACCACTCTCAGTAACAGGACATGCCTTTGTCATTATATGGCATTCTTTCTGTGTCTCTGTATCTTTAGATGGCTGTTTTCTTTCATAATATTAGCTTAAGAGACCACTCTACTCCAGTGTGACCTCATCTTACCTAATTACATGTGTAATAATCCTATTTCCAAATAAGATAAGGTATTGCAGGTTATGGGACTTCAACCTATCGTTTTTGAGGGGGGCATATAATTCAACTTAAACAGCTGAAAATGAAATGCTATTATTTGTATTTACATTTATTTAAATGTGATTAAAATATCTTTTCATGTTTATTATACATTTTCATTTTCTGTTAATTGCCTATTCATATTGTTTCTGATTTTTCAATTGGGTTGTAAATATTTATACTTTGAGGCACTACTATAAAGTAAAAAAACTTAATCTCTCTTGTACATCATGTGTGTTTAATATTTCTTCAGTTTGTCATCTGTCTTGACTTCATATATATTTACATATAAATAATTTAAAATTCTATATATCAAATTTCTCTCTTTTTTGTTTAGTTCAGTTTTGCTTTACAGTTTCTAGGTTTCAAGTTTTAATTTGAAATGCCTTTCCCACCCCAAGTTAATTACTAAAGCCATCTATACTTTTTGAATTAAATCTTCCATCCATTTGGATTTTGATGTTAACATGTAATACTCCTTTCATGGTTAACATGATATAAATAGCCAGTTGTCTCAATAACACCTATTGAATAATTTGCCTCTCCCTTTCCCCTCAATTTGAAAGAAATGCCACTTTCTTCTTTGGTCTATTTCTTATTTCCTCTGTAGTATAAAGTTGTTCGGATTTTTGTAGCTTTGTCCTTTGTTTTAGCATGTGAAAGGGCCATTCTCCCATTAACTTTTTTTTTAATTTCTTTTATTATTATTTTTTAAAGATTTTATTTATTTATTTGACAAAGAGAGACACAGCAAGAGAGCAGCGGGAGTGGGAGAGGGAGAAGCACGCTTCCCGCTGAGCAGGGAGCCCGATGTGGGACTGGATCCCAGTACCCTGGGATCATGACCTGAGCGGAAGGCAAACGCTTAATGACTGAACCACCCAGGCGCCCCTCCCCCATAAAATTCTTATTCTTAAACCTTCCAAATGAATTTTATTGTTACTTTGTCAAATATATGCTGCTGGCATTTTATTTGATATTTCACTTAATTAAAAAATATGAGAACTAGCATCTTTAAAAATAATAGTCCCTTAGGACACAAATTATGGTCTCTAAATACTGCATCCTAGTAAAAGAAAGTAGGGGTCCTTGGAGGTATGGCTAATTATAAGGCCCCCCCCAAAAATGAATACGAAGATCCCAGGGCATCTTTCAGAGTAAGTAGTACAGAAAAAAGTAAAGCCTACTAGGGTTTTGTCAAAAGCACTCAAGAGTGAATTTTGAAATGTTTACCACTGGCCAAAGTTAGGATATTCTAAGTATTAAAAGGATAATAATTACAATAGATTGGCACATATCTTATAACACCACCCAACAACTGTCACAACAACAAAATAATTGGTCATCATTGAATGATGCTAGTAAGCTGAATATTTTTAAAAGTAGAAAATAAAGAGAACAAATCAAGAATTAATCTTTCCTTTCTACATAAACTATACTATGGGTGATCAAATAGTAAATGAGAGAAGTACCCCTTTAAGCTAACAAAGAAGGAAATATAGAATATCATTGTTTTTCAATGCTTAATAAATTAATGAGCTTGGACATTACTCATCAATGAAAAGAGAGGCAACCACACATTATTTGTCTTTTAATGGAAAAACATGATCAAAGACAAAGTAGTCTTGCCATATAAAAAAATAGCCTAGGGGCGCCTGGGTGGCTCAGGCATTAAGCGTCTGCCTTCGGCTCAGGTCATGATCCCAGGGTCCTGGGATCGAGTCCGGCATC
>NC_138369.1:167621150-167636244 GCF_054177405.1 Leptonychotes weddellii | reverse complement strand
TTTATTTATTTATTTATTTGAGAGAGAGAGAGAGAAACAGCATGAGAGGGGATAGGGTCAGAGGGAGAAGCAGGCTCCCCGACGAGCCGGGAGCCCGATGCGGGACTCGATCCCAGGACTCCGGGATCATGGCCGGAGCCGAAGGCAGTCACTCAACCGAGCCACCCAGGCGCCCGAGACAAAGATGTTTATACGATTAAGATACAATCCACAAAATTCAGACTGTAGGAAGCCTTGAAGGACAAATGGTTTATTTTTTAAAAAACTGCAAGTGGTAGGAAAGCCTGGGTGGCTCAGTCGTTAAGCGTCTGCCCTCGGCTCAGGTCATGATCCCAGGGTCCTGGGATCGAGCCCCGCATCGGGCTCCCTGCTCGGCGGGGAGCCTGCTTCTCCCTCTCCCACTCCCCCTGCTTTTGTTCCCTCTCTCGCTGTGTCTCTCTCTGTCAAATTAATAAATAAAATCGTTCAAAAGTGCAAGTGGTTGACTTTTGGATTCTAATTCAAAGGAGCAAACTGGAAAACAATACAATATTTATGTATGAAGCATTTGGAAATGCTTCTGACTAGATTCTTAATAGTAGAGAATTACTTTTAATATTTACGTTTGACAATATTATTTTGTGTTTAAAAATTTTTTTACATGTACTTATTGAAATATTTAAGGATAAAAGGATTTATCTCCTATTTGCTTCAAAGTAATATGAGATTGAGGAATAGGGCAGATAGACATAAAACATGATTAGTTAGGCTTTGCCTTTCTTTTTCCGCCATCTTGGAGTCTGTGGAGGCCTGCTGGGAACAGAACTCCTATAATGCCAAATAATGTCTGGAAGGCTGTGGTCCAAGGCCATTTTTGCTGGCTATAAGCGGGGTCTCCAGAACCAGAGGGAGCACACAGCTCTTCTTAAAATCGAAGGTGTTTATGCTCGAGATGAAACGGAATTCTATCTAGGCAAGAGATGTGCTTATGTGTACAAAGCAAAGAACAACACAGTGACTCCTGGTGGCAAACCAAACAAAACCAGAGTAATCTGGGGAAAAGTAACTCGTGCTCATGGAAACAGTGGCATGGTTCGGGCCAAATTCCGAAGCAACCTTCCTGCTAAAGCCAGTGGCCACAGAATCCGTGTGATGCTGTACCCCTCAAGGATTTAAATTTAATGAAAAGTAAATAAAGGTGTAGATTTGTTCTCTTGTATTTTTGTTTAAAAAAAAGCATGATTAGTTACCAATTGATAATTATTGAATCTGGATGAGGGGCATGGTCGCTAACTGTCTCTGCCTATGTATGTTTAAAATTTTCTATAATAAATTTCTTGAGTTTTCCTATCCAAAAAGGTGTTGTCTTTTTATTTACTTCAGTATTTTGTTCTAGTCTTAGGAAAGATTGATTGATTGATTTTTAGGAGAGATTTAAAGCTTTCTTCTTTTATTTTTAAATGTACTTCTAAGGATTTTGTTTGCTACTGTAAATGTAATCTTTCCTGCCATATTTTTTTCTAACTGGATGTTGTTTGCATATAGAAAAGTTATTCTTATTCAATATTATTAAAGGAGCCCTCTATTCAATTCTTATTGTTTCTCAGACATTTTTAGTGTGTGTTTTAATTTATATAATCGCTACAGACTGTGTCTCCACTCCTCCCCACCCCCCAAATCTATGTTGAACCCCAATCCTCAATATAATAGTATTAGAAGGTGAGACCTTTGAGAGGTGATTAGATTATGAGAGTAGAATCCTCATGAGTGCGATTAATACCCTTATAAAAAAGACCCTAGAGAGTTCCCTTGTCCCTTCCACCTTGTGAAGACACAGAGAAGACAGCAGTCTATGAAACAGGAAACAGGCTTTCACCAGACACCTAATCTGCCAGTGTCTTGACCTTAGATTTCTCAGGCTCCAGAACTATGAGAAATACATTTCTGTTGTTTATGAACTACCCAGCTTGTATTATTTTGCTATAGTAGCCTGAACTAAGATAATAATCATATAATTAGAAAATGATGATAAATTTGCCTTTTTATTTTCCCTAAATTTATACTTTCTATTGTATTTTCTTGCACAGGCTGTTAATTCCAAAGCAATGCTATATAATAGTTGTAAATGAGTATTCTTATCTCGGTCTCAATTTTACTGGTAATAATTCTAAGTCTGGTGCTGGTTTGTTGTTTGGGACATATTTTTGATCATGTAAGAAGTATTCATACATTCATATGACTTCAAGTTTTTGTTGTTTTGCTTTAATCGGAAATAGATTTTTTAAAAACAATCTGTTTCTTATTGTAAACATATGTAATATATATATCCACTTAAATTAATTTGAAACTTACAGACAATAACCAGAATATAAGCTATTTTTAAAATAAAGGGCAAACATACTCATCCTTCAAAAGTTCAGAGGTATGATAATAAGGTTCTGTGAAAAAACAACACTGGTACCAGCTTCTTGGTTACAAATCAGATTTATTTCCTAATACGTTTACATGAAAAATCTTCATGCAATAAATTTTAAATTCCCAGAGAACAGAAATATATGGAACCATAGCAGTCTAGCACAAGGGGGAAAATGTATAAATACTCTGGTTCAATAAATGAGATTTGTCCTGTTATGGCATAATTTTAACATAGAAGTAATTTTTTATGTTTAAATATCACAGTGTTCCATAGAATCTAACAATGTAACTCAAACTAAATTGTAATTTCAATACACTTATTCTTCTAATGAATGTGCAGAGAACTGGATCAATTTTCCATTCAATGAACTTTTCTTATATAGATGAGAGAAGAGAAATAAGTGTGAATTAAACAACAACAAGGATAATTTGTCCCCTGAATTAGACTGGTATATTGTAAGATTTTTGTTATTTGGCAATGATTTTCCTAACAGAGCACATTTCTGAAATAATAATGAGAAATATCGGGATATATAATTAGATAATTTTTCACTCCAGCTGCTATTGTTAAAGATTACCTCTAATCACTAAATTGAAGGTGAAGTATAATTTATTAAGAGAATGAACACTAATTGAGATCATAATTTTCTTGACTTCTCTTGGCCTCTATTTTTCTCTCTATAAATAAGGGGGTGGGTCCAGATGCCCTCTAAGATATTTTCCAGCTACCAACTTCATTTAGTTATCTATTTAAGTCTCTAATAAATAGTTATAACTTTATATAAAAAAAAGGCAATCTGGCAGTTTTTAGTCTATCCCATTTATATTTATGCATATAATAAAAATTGAGCCTAAATCTGTCATCTGATATATTTTTTGACTTATTGCTTCCTTTGTTCATATATTTTGCTATATGGATTTTTTTTTTTTTTAAGATTTTATTTATTTATTTGACAGAGAGAGACACAGTGAGAGCAGGATCACAAGCAGGGGGAGAGGGAGAAACAGGCTTCCCGCGGAGCAGGGAGCCCAATGCAGGGCTCTATCCCAGGACCCCGGGATCATGATCTGAGCTGAAGGCAGACGCTTAACGACTGAGCCACCCAGGCGCCCCTTGCTATATGGATTTTTAAATTTTACTTTAAATTATATACATTGACACCTGTCTATGGAAAACTGAAAAAAAGTACACATTTTAATTTTGTCCCACTTATTTTTCTCTATAGCTTATTCTTTTATATGTTTTATCATTTTTTAGTCCTTCAGAAAGTTGCCTTCATAACCTTGAATTATCTATTTAAGCGCCTATGTCTCAAATTCTCCATTCTAAATATCTATGAACTCCCTGCTAAGAAAAATGAAGAAAACAGTATATCCACATTTCTTTCCATATCCCTGCCCTCACCCTTATTTCCCAACTCTCTTGGTTGCTATTCTTTATAACATTAGTATAAAGATCTTGAAGTCTTCTTGACTTCAAGATTAAATTACAGTGTTTATTCAATTCTGTTTCTGCCCTCTATCCATACACAATTATGGTTTTGTTAATCCTAAGATTAGCCAGTTATTTTACTAGCAAAATGAGTTTATGTGGTATGAATAGCAGAGGAATTGCGATTCAGGACAAGCAAACTATAGTGAACCATAGGCAAGTCTGGAGAACCAAATGAGAGAGGCTTGTTTCTATGGAGGACAGGACAAAATTGTGAAGGACTTCCCTGAACAAAAGTCCATTGTAGTAGAGTGAGAGTTTGAACTTTTTTTTTTTAATTTTTAATGATTTTATTTATTTGAGAGAGAGAGTGCGAGAGCCATCAAACCCCGGGGCGGGGGTGGGGGGGTGGGAGAGGTAGAGAGGCAGAAGCAGAGGGAGAGGCAAAGGCAGAGGGAGAGGCAGACTCCCCCCACTGCACAACAGGGAGCCCGAGGGGGGCGGGGGCAGGATCCCAGGACGCCAGGATCACCAGGATCATGACCTGAGCTGAGGGCAGATGCTCAACCGACTGAGCCACCCAGGTGCCCCTAAAGAGTTTGAACTTCTCATTGGCTATTGCTATTGCTGGGCAAGGAGAAAAGTTTATTACCTCCTGCTGGGGCAGTAAATTAAGCTTCCTCCTGCTGAGGATGCAAGGTATGGCTTTTCCTCCTGGGGTCTGCAATTGACAACCCGTGGTAGTCCCAGAGAGCTCCCCCTTCAAGGCTTCTCCTGCTCCATTTTAAAAATGATGAGATTTCCTTTATTTTCACAGTATATACCATAATAAATTATATGTATGTGCTTACCTTCTGTCTCTCCTTCCGGTTGTTACCAGGGGCTACCACTACGGTCAGTAAATGTTGATTAATATGATCTATACCTAATAATATTCATGACTTGAGTGTTTGAATTATGTGTTCTTCATAAAGAAATTATACTGAACAGTACTCACTATAGACATACACACACTTTTTATAGATTACATTATGAAAGATTTTTTTAAATGTACAAAAGTGGAGAGATTATAATGCATCCCCATTAACTGTACTTCAACTTCAATAACCATCAATATTTTCATATACATTTTTTAGTCAAAAAGCCAGTAGTATATACATACCCCCAGCAGGTTGACCGGTTGTCAACACGGATTGTTTGATTTACATCTAAGATGAGGAAACATATTTCAATTCTCCAGGATTATAGTTCTGGGGAACTTTAACAGCAATGACAGACAGACAGACAGACTTTCAGAAAGAGCCATTAAGTACTACCAATGACCAAGAAGGAAAAAAAAAAAAGGTCTCTTATAGACTAGAATCTGAAAAACACTTCAGAAGTTTCCTAAATGGCCATTACATGCTACAGGACTTGTCCATGAAAGCAATTCCTGCCAATTATGACAGGTGTTTAGAGGAACCCCATCCAAAATCTAGATCCCAGGCAAAGGATCATTCTTTAAAAGGTAGGAAGAACGAAAGACAAAGGCTTGAACCTAGGCCTGGGAGAGGAACACGGCTAAAGAAAGCAATAACCTACGGGTCCTCGCTCTCCCTACCGCGAATGGGGGCAGGCCCGAACTACACTTCCCAGAATGCAAAGCGGTGGGGCGGTGCTAAAGAGATAGTGTGTTTTTACCTCAACTTGGTTCCAGGCGCTTCCGGTTTGATTATAAACCCCAGTCTCTCTTCTTGGCTCTTCTCCACCTCAGCCTAATTGGCCCCGTAATCCGGGCGTGGGAGGGCGGCTCAGACGTCACTGGCAGCGGTTGAATGGAGGCTCTCGGCCCCGCGACCTGATGGTAAATGAAGTCTCTTCTCTGGTCAGAGCTGTAGCTTCTCCAACTGCGTTGGAGCAAGAGAACTACACTACCCAGTAAGCCTCGGGGCTGGGAGGTGGCGTGGGGGCGGTCCCTCACGTCTGGTACAGTCATCCCAAGCCTCTTCGGCGGGACTGTGATGGCTGGAGAGATGACGATCTTAGGTCAGTGACCAGGGGTTCTCTATGGCTGTTGTGGGCACCGGAGCAGTTTGGGGAGGCCGGGATGGGCAGGGGTGGTTGTCACCTCCCGAATCCAATTGGCGCAGTGGGAAGGACCCGGGAAAGGTGACTTAGAGGCGGTTTTTGGTTTCTCGGGGCGCCGGATTGAGGGTTCGTCCAGAAATGGCCTGGGCCAGAGTAGGCCATGTAGGGCCGGCGGCGACCCTCTGCGTACATCCCAGGGACATCGGGCCTCGGGAAGGGTTCTTTTCAAAACAACGGCGATTTTGAATCGTTGGTTGAATTGGGGCCTTTGAGAGGCTGCAAGAACGTGCATCTCCAAGACCCCTTTGTAGAGGAAGGGGGAGGAGCAGTACCCGCGGCCTGAGCTGTAGACTCGTGGGATGCTGCATTTTGAGAAAGCCAGGCCTCTTGGATGTATAGTCTGATGCACTTTACACCAATCTGAGTTAGTAATTAACCCTCCCCGAACGAGAAAATAATGAAATGTTTCTGAAGTTTTCCACATAGGAGCAAGAAGAAAGTGGGGTTGGCACTTGATTTCTTTCTTTCTTTCTTTTTTTTTTTTTTGAGTTATGTGTTGATGAGGATGAGCTCACAATTAGTAAAACACTCCTACAAATTGACGTTTTGGGTCGTATGTAATACGTATGGACATAATCTCCTGAAACCAAATAACATACTAATTTTAAATTCGAAGTGGCATCTTTCTTCATTCCTTATGTTTACAATCTGCATGGCGTTTGTACATATTTGTGTGTGTGTGTGTTTTATTTTATTTTTTTATTTTTTATTTTTTTGTATATATTTTTAATTTTTTTATTCTTATATTAATCCCCATACATTACATCATTAGTTTTAGATGAAGTGTTCCATGATTCATTGTTTGTGCATAACACCCAGTGCTCCATGCAGAACGTGCCCTCCTCAATACCCACCACCAGGCTAACCCATCCTCCCACCCCTCTCCCCTCTAGAACCCTCAGTTTGTTTTTCAGAGTCCATCGTCTCTCATGGTTCCTCTACTGTGTGTGGTTTTTTTAAATCAATATTTGTTGAGCATCTGCTGTTTGCTAGGAGCCATTCCTAGTGCAGGGGATATACAAAAGTGAACAAAAGCCGCCTTCAATGAGCTTTATATTGCATTTAGGGTTACACATTTATGGTTCTCCTTCCCTAAATATTAACTTCTGCAAGAAGTATTTTCTTAATTTGTATTTAAATACAGAAAAAGTTAACTGTGTTCTGTTGTAAAGTGGCAGTTTCATATTTAAACTACTTTCAAAATCATTTTACCAATTTATCCAGTTCATCCTTTTGAAAGGAAAAAGGAGATGAGGGGATAAAAAAATTTTAGTCCTCCAATAACAGAGTTTTTGCTGTGGAAATTTAATAATGGAGTTTCTTTTAAATGATAACTAAAACTGCTTATAAAGCTATAATATCTAAATATTAATTGATCAAGAAATTGAATTATATCTATATTATATTTATCTAGCTTTTGCCAAAGATGAATGGCTTTTCCTGTCAGTATTAGCACAATTAATTATATGTTTTTACTTTTTCTTCCCCCATAGGTGTAGTACACAGACATACAACTACAGGGGTTTTTTGGTTTTGTTGTTCCTTCATTTTAACTGTATTATAGTCTTTATTAAAGACTTGATGTCTGCATTATGAAAAACTTGATGTCTGAGAGAAGTGTTATCTTTAGTACTATAAAAGAAAATATTTTGAGAGTGTATTAGTCTTTTCTCAAAGAGTGTTATTAAAAGGACTTTGCTATAGTAATTTAACATATTGTACTAGTTTAATAAAACATATCTTTTCATTTGCCTGTATTTCAGGATCAGCTGTTTTGACTCTCCTGTTGGCTGGGTATTTGGCACAACAGTACTTACCATTGCCTACTCCTAAAGTGATTGGCATTGACCTTGGTACCACCTATTGTTCTGTTGGGGTGTTTTTTCCTGGCACAGGAAAAGTAAAGGTCATTCCAGATGAAAATGGGCATATCAGTATACCCAGCATGGTGTCCTTTACTGACAATGATGTATATGTGGGTTATGAAAGCTTAGAGCTGGCCGATTCAAATCCTCAGAACACAATATATGATGCCAAGAGATTCATAGGCAAGATTTTTACCCCAGAAGAGCTGGAGGCTGAAGTTGGCAGATACCCATTTAAGGTAAGTGATTAAGCTAAAATCTGTTTTAATTTTAGTTAAGCATACTGTTTCAATTAATGCTTTGGCTTCAAGCTATAAAACATTCTGTTTCAACTTACTTACTCTGCATGGAAGCTACATTATGACAAGCAGTCCTACAGCAATTCCAGGATGACTTAATTCATTGGCTCCACAGCTCTATCATGGATTTGGAGCCTTACTATGTTCTTGCTTTGCAATCCTCAGAATATCTGCTTAGATCTTTGTTTCATTGTAGCAAGAAAGCTAATGAAGCCCCATGAACTATGGATGGATGGATGGATGCCTGCCTGCCTGCCTGCCTGGTTAGCTCTTTCATTGTAGCAAGAAGGCTAATGATGCCCCATGTACTATGGATGGATGGATGGGTGGATGGACGGATGGATAGATGGATGGATGGCTAGATAGATGGATAGGTGCTGTGTGTGGTAGGATATACATATTTATATACTTTAAAAGAGATCACAGTAGGCATGCTACTTTATGACTTATTTGAAACTCAACAATATGACATGGTTCCTTAGAATGGCTATTCCAATATTTAATTTTCCAGTCTCAGTAAGGGCACATTTTTTTCCCCTGGTTTTCCACTTACGTTGCAGCTTCAGTGAATATTCTTGTACATATATCTTTGTGTACTTCTTGATCCTTAGCTTGAATTCTAGAAGTAGAAGAACTTGAGTTCTTTAAGTACTTTGATTTATATTGCCAAATTGTACACTGAAACGGTTGTGTACTCTTTACTTTTTTTTAGAGGGCCTATATCTTCCCTAGTTACTGTTTGTTTGTTTAAGATTTATTTAAGAGAGAGACAGAGTAAGTGTAAGTAGGAGTAGAGGCAGAGGGAGAGAATCTTCAAGCAGACTCCACGGAGACTGCCACGGTACTCAGTCTCAGGGCCCTGAGATCATGATTGAGTTGAAGCCGTAAATCAGACGCTCAACCAACTGAGCACCCAGGTACCCTCCCGCCCCAGTTACTATTTTTTAATCTTTGCCAATATATAAGTGAAAAATGGTATTTTTGTATTAATTAGCATTCCTTTGATTTTTACTGAGGTCAGATTTTTTAAACATTTGTTAATTGGCATTTTTATTTTTTTAGTGATCTATTTCTTGTCCTTTGTCCTATTTTTTGAGGGGGGGTTCTTTTCCTTTGTAAAATACTTTGTGATATGTTTACAGTGTTTTTTTATGTTCTTTTTTTTTAACTGATGATACATAATTTTGCTTTTGAGCTGTCAAGAATGTTAAATTTTTATGTGGCAAAATCATCTCAAAAATTTTTAAAAAATGATTATAGACTCTTACCATGCTTACAATGGCCTTTCCCATCCTATCCACTTCTATTGCTAATGCTTTTACATGACTATATGTAGGTTTGTGTTTTGCCAGTTTTTTCTTTTAAGTATTTTATTTTTTGTCTAAAACATTTTTTTCATCATGATGAGTGTACTCTTTAATCCCCATCACCCATTTCACCCATCCCCCCACCCATATCTTTTAAATATTTAAGTGTTTTTTTCCATAGAGGGTTTTTCATGTAAACTGTGAAGTGGAATTCTAAGTGACTAGCTTTTAAAATTGATAGCTGTATCAGTGCTGCTTATTGAATAAAATTCTTAAATATTTTATGCATTTTCAAAGGAGAAAATAAATCTATCCCATGCATTTCTTAGGTTTATTTCTTTGTTCTTTTTTAGCTTTTTTCTTAGGATCCTTTATCAATTTATAAGTCTTAAGTAATGATTAAATTATATAGAGCTATACATTTCCTCAAAATTAAGAATTTGAGTACATTACTTACTGATTCAGGAATTATTTTTTTCCCAAGTTTTATTGGGATATAATCAACATACGGCCCTGTATAAATTTATGATGTACAGCATAATGATTTCACTTAAATATATTGTGTAATTATTAGAACAATAAGTTAACATCCATCATCTCATATAGATACAAAAAAAAAAAATTTTTTTTCCTTGTGGTGAGAGCTCTTAGAATTTACTCTCTCGGCAACCTTCAAATACACCATATAGCAGTATTAACTATAGTCATCATGTTGACATTACATTCCCAGTACTTATTTCTTTTATAACTGGAAATCTGTACCTTTTGACCACCTTCATCCATTTCCCCTACTCTCCCCCCATCCCCTGCCTGTGGTAACCTATCTAATCTTTTTTTCTCTGAGTTTGGTTGTTGTTTTAGATTCTACATATGAGCGATCATACAGCGTTTGTCTTTCCCTGTTTGACTTAACTGCGCTTAGCGTAATACCCGCAGGGTCCATCCATGTCACCAGCGGCAGGAATTTCTTCTTTTTTTATGGCTGAATAACATTCCATTGTGTATGTATATCACAGCTTTATCCATTTATCTGTTGATAGACACTTCGGTTGTATTCATGGCTCGGCCATCGTAAATAATGCTGCTGTGACCATGGGGTGCAGGTAGCTCTTCCACATAAGGGTATGTTCCCAGAAGTGGAGCTGCTGCATCAGATTGTAGTTCCATTGTCAGTTTTTTGAGGACCCCCTGTACTATTTTCCAGCCAAGAGTTAGTTTGAGTTTTCTTGGTGTTGTTAAGTTTCTAAGTGTTGTGATTTTTTTGTTGTTGTTGTTCCTGTTTCATGTGGGAACTGAACCTCATTTTAATAGTATCTGTAGCTTATTTTTGTTTTTTCCAGATAGGTTTGTAGATGGTCAAGTTTTCTTCATTGAAATCTAATTATGTAGTCTAGAATGACCAGGGTAAAATTCTTACAATTTCTTAGAAGACTTAATTCTCTTTACTCTTGATATGAATTTAGTCTGTTGGTGAAAGTAGGATAGCATGTTTTAGAATTAATCTAGTTTTTTAAATGTACAACCACATTAGCAGGGATAATGACTTAATACATGTTTTCATGGAAATAAGAATATAAGTGATATTTGATTCTTGGATAAGAACATAATGAAGTACTAAAATTATTCTTGTTAATATGTGCCAGAACACTTTTTCAGGTATCTATTATTTTTGGAAACAAGTAAACTAAAAAAAAGAAGATCCTAAGTCAAATACATGATCCAGCAACTTTTATTCCTTATATTTCATCTTTTTTCCTTTCATTTAACAGATATATATTGAGAATCTTCTATATTCCATTTATATGCGTGGTGATGGATTTTATTATTCTGCAGTTATTGTAGATTCACTTTATAGATTTTAAAGTATAGCTTTTAATAACCTCTAATCTTAGTAAATGATAGATTATAAATAAATTTTATGACGTTATAAAGTTAAGTTTTTTATTGAATAAGTCCAGTGTGTATGTATGTATGTATTTAAGTATATATGTGTATGTGTATATGTATGATTTTACATTTCTTTCTTTTTTTTTTCTTTTTTGGCAAATCCTATTCACAGGTTTTAAACAAAAATGGAATGGTTGAGTTTTCTGTGACAAGTAATGAGACCATCACCGTTTCCCCAGAATATGTTGGCTCTAGACTACTGTTGAAGTTAAAGGAAATGGCAGAGGAATATCTTGGAATGCCAGTTGCCAATGCTGTTATTTCTGTACCAGCAGAATTTGATCTAAAACAGAGAAATTCAACAATTGAAGCTGCTAACCTTGCAGGTAATATCACGCTTGCTAGAGTTATATTTTTCTCAAAATGTTCTTAGGTTGAAAATCTTCTGTAGTAAGGTGTATCACTTTGCAAACCACCTAACAAAGCACATGAATAAACCCAAAGTGGGTAAATTAGGTGGATTTTGATATAGGTTTAGAAACAGAAATTAAGAAAATTTTATGGCACAATGTAAAATGCAACATACTATGAAAACAGCCAGTTAGGTAGGCATATAATAAAGACTGAGAACATGGGTGCATGTTAGCAATGAGGAATTTTTTCTGTAAACTTTCTTTAATGTTTATGATGAATGTAATATTTTTTTTAAAATCTGAGGTGGAAGAGAACTCATTTAAAACCATTCAATAAATATTGAGTGCCTTGATAAACAAAACAGATAAATCTCTGTTCTCAAGGAACTTATATTCTACTGGAGGGAAACAGAACGTCTGTATTAAAGATAAGTATATTGTGGGGTTTCCCTCTCTTAGCATTATTTGATGTTTTGGGCTAGATAATTCTGTGTTATGGGAAACTGTTCTGTGCGTTATAGGACAGTTAGCAGCACCCCAGCTTCTACTCATGAGGTGCTAGCAGCCCTCTCCTCTCCAAGTAGTGATAATCTTCTGTCCTCAGATGTTGCCAAATGCTCCCAGAGGGGCAAAATTGCTCCTGGTTGAAAACCCTGATACATTGTATATCAGAAAGTAACATGCAATGGAAGAAAAAAGAGTAGAACAGGAACAGGATTGCTGGTAGTGATCAGGAGGTGGGGGGGACTTGTAGGTTTTAGAGTGGTCAGGTAGGCCTCATTGAGAAAGTGACGTTTAAGCAGATTTGAAGGAGGCACGTTTGTTAGCCAAGCTGATATATAGGGTAAGAATATTGCAGGAGAGAATGGTCAGTGTAGCAGCCATAAAATGGGAATTTGCTGATACATCTGAAGGTGGTAAGTTGGTCAGTGTGACCAGAGCAAAGTGAGTGATGAAGTCAGACTGCTAAGGGAAAGGGTATGAATTTAAATAAATTCCTCAGAATTTGAATAATTTTTTTATGGCTCCTGATACATAAATGCTGTATTACTTTCCAAACCACTCATGACCTATGGCAGTTAGGTTAAAGCAGGAAGTTTGCGCAAGGAAATCTGACCTTTTGCCTGAACTTTCACTGTTCAGCATTACTTTCAAGATCAGATTTGCTATATATTTCAGATTTACATTTGAGGGTCTTAAATTTTAAGTACTTTTTTAAGAGTCATTTCACCTATTGGAACATTTCATCTAGATTTTTTTAATAATCTCATCTGTTTACTTATCTGCTTTTCAAAGTCCCTTTAAAAAGAAGAGCATAGTAAGCTTATTTCATTTCCACAGCAATTTATTATAGCACATGATGATTAAAGTTTTATTGCTCTTATATTCCCAAGTAAAACAATGAAAATTAAAAGGGGCTAGGATTTTTTAAAATTAAATATTAAATAATACAGAATAGAATGATGTGTTCCACTGAATCTGGGCTTTTCTTTTCTTACATTAATAATTTTTTAGAATGATTTTAATGATTCCATTTAGAACAACCAATATTTATCCTTCCCATTTCATTATTTTTGATGGGTTTGTGACTACTGTCTTTGTTACTCAGTGGAGTTCATGTCGCATAAAACACACTAACATGGTATGACGTTGAGGGGGAAGGAATTTTGAGAATGGTGTCCTCTGATGAATTGTTCTTCCTTCCAACCAATCTTACAGGACTGAAGATCTTGAGGGTGATAAATGAACCCACAGCGGCAGCCATGGCTTATGGCCTCCACAAGGCTGATGTCTTTCATGTCTTGGTGATAGATTTGGGTGGAGGAACTCTAGATGTGTCATTGCTAAATAAACAAGGAGGAATGTTTCTAACCCGAGCAATGTCTGGTAAGAAAAATACAGGGAGACTAAAAGAGGTTCAGATAATGCTTTCCTTATTAGCACACCTAATGTGTTAAGTGTTTATTTTTAAATTTTTTTCAGGGGATGCCTGGGTGGTTCAGTCGGGTAAGCGTCCAACTCTTGGTTTCAGCCCAGGTTATGATCTCAGGGTTGCGAGATCGAGCCCAGCGTGGGGCTCCGCACTTGGTGCAGATCTGCTTGAGATTCTTTCCCCCTCTGCTCTTCCCCTTGCTTGTGCACACGCTCTCTCTCTCTCTCTAAAATAAATCAATAGAAATAAAATAAAATTTTTTTCAGTATACTTTGACTTCATTTTGGTAGTCTGTATATGTAATTTTATAACCACCATTTATATATATATCATAACAACAAAAACTGAAATCTAAAAAAAAATGACTGAGGCAAATAAATATATCACTGCCAGTTGTAGCTCACTGAGCCGGTAGGACTTCATGGCTTTGGTGAAGGAAACGAAAGCAAGAAAAATCCTTTTAAAATGAAGAGTGATCAGTTTATTTCATTTGCTAACATGTTTTACAAAATAGATATGCTTAGAAAATCTAATAATAGTATTCTCTAGGAAATTATAGGTTTTTGTATTCTAAATCTTTTTTTTTTTTTTTAAGTATTTTGTTTTAGTTTAAAGAATGGAGCCTGTTTAAAAAGTGAAGCTATAAGTTATAGGTTGTCTAACTTCTGCATTTTTCTTTTTCCTAACTGGACTCTTTAAAACCAAATTCAGTGCCAGGGATTTATATTAACATTAATCTTTTCCTTTTAAATCTCTCTTTCTCCTTTTTTTTTTAAGATTTTATTTATTTATTTGGCAGAGAGAGAGAGAGGGAACACAAGCAGGGGAAACAGCAGAGGGAGAGGGAGAAGCAGGCTTCCCGCAGAGCAAGGAGCCCGATGCGGGGCTTGATCCCAGGACCCCGGGATCATGACCTTAGCCGAAGGCAGACGCTTAACCGACTGAGCCACCCAGGCGCCCTTTTTTTTTTAATTTTAGCTCTTAATCTAGCAAGCAAAAGGATTTAAAAAAAAGATAAAATGCCTACTGGTACTTTTTAATTCTAAAGACTTTCTTCTCTTGAGAGTAATCATATTCAGTGTTTTTAAATTGCTTTTAAAAGCTAATCTTTTGTCAGCCTTTATCTTCTGAAAAATTATTTAGGGATATCATTAAGAGATACTTCCTTTTTTATTATTTAAAAATTTTAACCAGAGGGGCGCCTGGGTGGCTCAGTTGGTTAAGCGACTGCCTTCGGCTCAGGTCATGATCCCAGGGTCCTGGGATCGAGCCTCACATCGGGCTCTCTGCTCTGCGGGAAGCCTGCCTCTTCCTCTCCCACTCCCCCTGCTTGTGTTCCCTCTCTCGCTGTCTCTCTCTCTGTCAATTAAATAAATAAATAAAATCTTTTAAAAATTTTAACCAGATATACACTGTTTTTTTTTTTTAAAGATTTTA
>NC_138369.1:167586403-167621050 GCF_054177405.1 Leptonychotes weddellii | reverse complement strand
GAGAAGCAGGCTTCCTGCGGAGCAGGGAGCTTGATGTGGGACTCGATCCCAGGACCATGGGATCATGACCTGTGAAGGCAGACGCTTAACGACTGAGCCACCCAGGCGCCCGATATGCAGTGTTTTTTAATAATATACATTTGAGTTAAAATTACTTTAATCCAATTATTTTTAATCAGTCTTTGTATGAATAAAATCTAATTAGTTAAGTACATTAAGCAAGAGATTTGTTATTCATTATATCATTTTCATACATACTACACAGACATGTATATGCATATACGCGTACAAATACATAAATATAACATACGCCTTTTTATTTTTAACTTAGGAAACAATAAACTTGGAGGACAAGACTTCAATCAAAGACTGCTTCAGTATTTATATAAACAGATCTATCAAACGTATGGCTTTCTACCCTCTAGGAAAGAGGAAATTCACAGATTAAGACAAGCTGTGGAAATGGTCAAATTAAATCTGACTCTTCATCAGTCTGCTCAATTGTCGGTATTACTAACAGTGGAGGAAAAGGACAAGAAGGAGCCTCAGAGTAGTGACACTGAACTGCCAAAGGACAGATTTTCTCCCACTGATGGCCACCATGTGAACAGTGTGTTTGGAGCTGGCCTTTCTGAAAAGAAAAGCGGAGAAAGTCAGGTGTTATTTGAAACAGAAATATCACGGAAGCTCTTTGACACCCTTAATGAAGATCTCTTCCAGAAAATACTTGTACCCATTCAGCAAGTATTAAAAGAAGGCCACCTGGAAAAGACTGAGATTGATGAGGTGGTTTTGGTTGGGGGTTCTACTCGTATTCCTCGAATCCGCCAAGTCATTCAGGAGTTCTTTGGAAAGGATCCCAACACTTCTGTAGACCCTGACCTGGCAGTGGTGACAGGAGTGGCTATCCAAGCAGGGATTGATGGAGGCTCCTGGCCTCTCCAAGTCAGTGCTTTAGAAATTCCCAGTAAGCATTTACAAAAGACCAACTTCAACTGAATTATGGAGGGATGATTATTTGTGATTGTCTGATGAGCTCTTCCTCCTTATCAGACCACCTCCTCCAATAAAGAAAAATCTCTAAAATATCTCAGAAATTTACCTGAAAGGTAACATTTAGATACACAGAATTTTACATAACATTTTGTTTTAGGATTAAATGTGACCAGATTGATCCTATTTGGTTTCAGAGAGATCTCACTCCAACAAATACTTTTAAAATGATAGAATTGAAGTAAAACTGTTATAGGAGCATGGGTGGTTTTGTTTTCTGGAATCTGGAAGTAGATAACCATATGCACTTAAAATTACATTCTGTAAACATTGCCTAGTACCAGTATTACAATTCCCAGTTCTTACTAAATTGTATTAGCAGGAGCTGGTAATTGATTTGCTTGGTTATCACATGTAACTATTAGTTTGAACTCTACTTGAAGGACAGTATTGGTGTGAGGTTTTTACATTGGCTGGGAGATAGCAGTATTAGTAATATAAGCTGCATATATATATAATGTTCAGTAACTGCCATAAATAAATTTACTTTCACAAATTCAATTATGTGTCCTATTTACATAATCTGCATTCTCCAGATTTTTAAAATTACTTATTGTATCAACTTACTTTCTTTCTAAAATAGTTGTAGATTTATTCAGATGTTTCAATACCAGACAGTAAACGTAACCAATTTATACTCCAGTTCCTTCAGTTGCTATGCATCATTCTCTGCTTGGATTTCCATGATTCTGCCTGGTTAGAAAACAGTGGGGAATAAATAACTTCATTCTACACGTCTTAATGTCACAATAAAGCCATCATTACTAGCTCTTTTTTGTTACCCAAGACCTTTGCAGACACTAGTACCAGTAATTAGCTACAGTATTTATGTTTTTGTTTTTGTTTCTTTGTTTATTTTCAGTAAGCCCTGGAGAATGTAGCTTGCATTTGAACTATCAAATCATATTTGATTCAGTTTTTACTGAGATTTTTCCCCATATTGGTTTTGAATGAGGAAAATGTGCTCAGTTGTAAAATCCTTATTGTTGTTTCCCACTATCATTTTACAGTAGTCACACTTGGACTGTTTTTAGCCTTAAGGTTAGTATGTGTTGCGAGTAAAAAAATTTTGAATATTGGAAATAATGTGGCAATCTAATGTGGGAGGCAATGTGGAAGAATTTCTACAAATCAGCATTTGTAGCAGTTTCGTTTTGTTTTTGTTTGTTTCCTTTTAGAAATGCTACAGGGACCAAGAAAGAAAATGTAGCAAGCAGTTATATTTCTGTGATGGCCATATTTGAAGACTTTTTTTTTTTTCTTAATGCATGCATGCTTCATATTAATATTCAAAGATTACATTCTGGTCAACATTTTTGTTAATGTAAAAAGTATGTCTGTTTTATCTGTTGTTGAATTTAAAGGATGTTGAATTTCCAATCACTGAAAAACAGAACTAAGCAAACTCATTTCAGCAACATCAAAACATTTCAGCTTCTGAGAATAAAAAGCTGAATGTTAATATTTTTTGCAGATCTAAAAAAAAAAAAGGTCAGCAATGAGATTGCTGTTAAAACACAATTTCAATCACATAGTTTTGTGTACAGAATGTCTAGTAAGTAGATAGAAAAATAAAAAATGTTTGTTGACATATTTTATTTTAGAACTAACAGAGAAATGCCAAAGATGAATCCTTCACTGCGTTATGAAAATATTCCAGTGTTCTCTTGGACTTGATATGAATCTTTAATAGATTTTAGAATTGGAAAAGATCTTTTTGCAAAGGTCTTAAGAGAAAAGTGTTCAATCTATCAAAATCTCCACTTATATTATCAGCTTTAACCTAAAGCATTTTAACATTTTTAAAAAAAGCCTTGACTCTCTCAAATACATGAGATAGTTCAGGAAGATCTGTTATCACTTTTTAGTGGAAACCATTTGCAGAACGGGGCAGCTAATCTCATATACTAAAATTGGAATTTAAATGTGTCTGAAAAATAGGATGGCAGTGTTGGAATTTGGGGGCAATAGTTTAGCATATTCTCTAGTATAGGTACACCTTTAAAAATGCGAAGTAATGTCTGTCAGTCATATGTTAGGGGCCTATATAAAAATGGTCTTGAAATCAATGTAGTTTATTTATTTAAGAGAGAAAGGGATCCCGAAAGGGATCATTTATGCCTAATAATCTTAAGACATTTTTCATAAAACAATACATTCTGGTTGTACATGTAACTAGTGTTTTTTGAAGTGCATTAACTTTTTAAATATTAACTGTTGTATGATTAGAATATGTGAATGAGTAATTTATTTTGTATCAGGAATGTTTCGGTACTGTGTTTTCACTCCAACCACTGACTTCACAGATGCTACTGTGTATGACATTTCGGAAGATTATATAGTTATTGTGCATAACAGATTGTGCCTCTTCAAATTGTGTGTATACAGGTAATTCACATTTTAATGTAAATAAATACCACTTTGCAGTTTGTTTTTTAAACTGTGTCCTTTCTCTTCCATTCACAGCTAGGCCAGAGTACATATTTGAGGTTTATAAGTGAAAAGGGAAGCAGGGACAGCTGCTGTGATGCTCATGTATGTGAGCTCAGCAGCTATTGCCCGCTCCCCTGCATCCTGACTCTGGGGTTGCTTGTATCCTTTTCCATTTATTTTCCTAATTTAGAAGTGACAGTTCCTGTATCATATGAACAGTAGCTCCGGAATTCTGAATACCAATTCATGACCTTTGACTATAATGGAGCAAAGACCTAAATTAATCTATAGTTAGTGAATAATCCTACTGTAATCCTTTGGTTGATTCAGTAATACTTCATAATTTTCTAATAAAGTTTGTCTTACTCTTTGGACAAAAACTATATATACATATTTTATATATCTAAAGAAATTCATTTGATTAATATAGTCTTTTCAGATGAGCCCTTAAATATAGTAGACTTGACTTTCCAATAGTTCCTGTGATTCCTTCATAGTTTTTCTAACCACCATTGCTGAGGGACTCAAATGAGGAAATATAGTGACACTCCCATATTTAGTTTATTTAACCAACAAAAACACAGTACCCCATTGAGGGTAGGCAGCCTCCATTGTAGCCTCCAATGACCCATTTTCTGGTATTCATCTCCTTTTGTGATCTTCCCTTGACTTTGGGCAAGATTTGGTGACTCCCTGCTAATGATGAGAGGTACATGGTGAATAAGCACCCCAGCGGACAGCACCACCTTCCAGCTGTGAGCGCCTTCTCAAAAGCGAGCCCTCTCTTCCTTCAGATAATGTGGCCATGGTTGAAGTTTAAGTATAATCTCATGAGAGACTTAAACCAGAATAGTCCAGCTAAGTGGATTCCTGGCCCATGGAAACTACAATATATTTTTGTTGTTTAAGCCACTAAGTTTTGGATTAATTTGTTGACCAACAGATAATAGAGTGCTAATTATGTACCAGTACTGTTCTAAGTGTTTTAGTGATGGGGTGCCTGGGTGGTTTAGTTAAGCGACTGCCTTCGGCCCAGGTCATAATCTCAGGGTCCTGGGATCAAGCCTTGTGTCGGGCTCCCTGCTCAGTGGGGAGCCTGCTTCCCCCTCTCCCTCTGCCCCTACCCCCTTCTCACTCTCTCTCAAATAAGTAAATAAATTAAAATATTTTTAAAAAAGTTTTAGTGAAAACCAATTTAGTTTTGTTCTAGCAAACTTATGAGTAGGTACTATTATCCCCATTTTCAGATAGGGAAATTAAGGCACAGATGTGTCAAGAAATTTCCCCAGGATTATACAGCTAATAAGTGGCAAAATCAGGATTTAAATCCAATCCATGCTCAAACGCAGTGCTGTGCTGCTTTATCCATCACATAATACAACCCCATAGTACCGATTACTAAACTACTGGGTGGTATCCATGAAAGACTTCTTATTTAGCTGATGATATTAAAATTACAGATTTTGATAATGCTATTTAGTCCCTTACACTTCTGACTAATTCATTGGTTTTTGTGAGTACCTAGTGCAAAGAAAATACTCAATATTACAAATGGCTATGCTAGAAAGATAAGGAAATAAGCAAAGAAGTTCAGTGACTTGCAATTTATGTGGGCTTGTAAGAAAATGCCACAATAAAATAGATTATTATTTTAGCTAAAATTCTCAAGCTCCTGATTCTGTAGTTCTCAGGTTTCTGCAAGTTATTGAAAATTCTCCTGATGAAGTATGAAAGAAAGTAAATTTGCCTTGGTAAAGCATTTACTTAATTTGTAATATGAATTAACAGACATGAAGTAAAAAAAAAATTGACATTACTTGGGTGTTAAAGCAGGACCAAATGCTGTTTTTTTTACACCTCATTGAATTAACTATCATTTGGCTTACGTAAAAGACCTCCTTGTAACTTTGTTAACATATGTATATCACATAAACACACACACATTTCTCCTGTTAAGAGTTCATCCATTTACCTTAAATCATCGAACATGGCCTACATAGAATTGGAAATTGGAATCTGGATCTCAGTTAGTTGTAATCGCTACTCTTCCTCTGTCTCCCAGTTTGCTAAACTCAAGTTATTTTGCTGAGGTAAGTCTTGAAAAAGACTTTGTGGCAAAAAGTAGTTATGGCAGAATCTGCTAAATGCTACTGCAGTATCTTTTCTATTCATTCTTACTTGTGTTGTTTAGAGCAGCAACATCCACTGCTTTAAAAACTGTTTCCCAGCCTCCTCTGCAGCTAGAGGTGGCTAGTGATACAATTCTGACCACTGAGATGTAAGCATAAATCAGTAGATAGAAACCCCACAGGCTTTTTTTTTTTTTTTAAGGTTTTATTTATCTATTTGACAGAGAGAGATCACAAGTAGGTGGGCAGGCAGGCAGGCAGAGGGAGAGGGAGAAGCAGACTCCCCGCTGAGCAGGGACCTGATGCGGGGCTCGATTCCAGGACTCTGGGATCATGCCCTGAGCAGAACGCAGACGCTCAACCGACTGATCCACTCAGGCACCAGCCCCCTCCCTTTTTTAAGCTTACACGTTTGTGCTATTAAATGTCTTGTTCCTCACCATTCCTTTCTTCTTGGAATGCAGACATGATGCTGGGGATAAAGCAATGGGTTTTTGCAACTACCAACCAAGATGTGCTATGGATGATGTTTGAGCAAAAGACAAAAGTAGCCTGGTGGTGTTATGGAACCACCCTGGCCAGCTTTGTCCTCTCTACCTTGAGAGGACTTCTTTCTACTTAAGAAAAATAAACCCCACAGGGGGTCCTGGCTGGCTCAGTTGGTAGAGCATACAACTCTTGATCTCAAGGTTTAGGCATAGAAATTACTTAAAAAAATAGGGCGCCTGGGTGGCTCAGTTGGTTAAGCGGCTGTCTTCGGCTCAGGTCATGATCCTGGAGTCCTGGGATCAAGTCCCGCATCGGGCTCCCTGCTCAGCAGGAAGTCTGCTTCTCCCTCTGACCCTCCCCCCTCTCATGCTCTCTCTATCTCATTCTCTCTCTCAAATAAATAAATAAAATCTTTAAAAAAAAAAAGAAATTACTTAAAAAAATAAAAAATAAAAACATAAAAATAAACCCCTTAGTTGTTTACCCTTCTTTCTTTGTTTTCCTTTTCTTCCTTCTGCTTTTAAACTTATGACCCTTACTATAGGGTTAAACATTTGGCCAAAGTGTCATTTGTTGGACTTCTGTTTTTGGCCAAGATGGAATAAGAAGGAACTCATTTGACTAAATAATCAGACAAAATACATGAAACAACAGGACTTTACACATCATGGTCAACATTAATTCATATCCATTACCTCTGTGGAATCACTGATATGGTAATACAGGGAAAGCAGATGGCTGTTCTGTAATACCAGGAGAATGTTGCACAAAGGCTCAGAACAGAGCTAAAAGCAGGTGTTCAGAGGGAATTAGTGGCAACTGAAGTGTTATCAATATGTATACCTAGCTCCTGTTTGTACTCCGCTGTCACTCATTCCAAATCATTTATGTCATGCCCTGAGCAGAACGCAGACGCTCAACAGACTGATCCACCCAGGCACCACCCCCCTCCCTTTTTTAAGCTTACACGTTTGTGCTATTAAATGTCTTGTTCCTCACCATTCCTTTCTTCTTGGAATGCAGACATGATACTGGGGATAAAGCAATGGGTTTTTGCACATGACATTTTCTACTACACATATTGGCAATAAACCAATGGTCATTCATAAGTATATTAAAGATGAGTTACATTTTTGAAGCATGACTTCAAAAACTGATCCTATATCACTTCCGTTGGCACACACAAAACAATGCATGTGTGGTATTTTCTTTCTAAACATTGTGGAGCAAATATTTGTCAAATCTTTCAGATTTTTTTTTTATAAATATCACAAATATTTCTCAAGTTATGACCTATTTTTACATTTTACTCCTAGGTCTATTCACATTTATTTTGTTCTTTGTGCCATGCCCAGGAGATAAAAGATTCCTAGCTTTGATCAACTGTGTAACTAACTGTGTGCTCAGCCTGGCCAATCTATACATAACAAGCGAGCAACTCTGATTACCTCGCCAGCAATCGTGGAGAAGCCAGTCAGCCTTTTCCCCATTCATACTCATTACCTTATTAATTCAGCCGCAGAGCAGTCACATGAATTACCTAGATACCTTTCATCTCTATAAGCACATTTAGAAAAATGTAGCTTACAGGATAGCCATAAGTCTTGATTTCAGGATTCTACAGATGGCCCACGTGCTTGCAAAATGACAGCTAGCAAGATGCGAATTAGGAAAACCAGAAGGAACTAGATCTGTCTAGACTGGTACCTTCTCAAGTGACATAAAATAATAACCTGATAACAATATGATACTATATTGTGTACCACTGGGGACTGGATCTTAATCTCCAGTTATCCCAAAATTGCTGTGTATAGAATAGACTTTTGTAAACATTGCCTCGATTTTGTCCTTTTTATTCACTCAACAGTGTGTTCCATGATGTTTGTAAATATGAGACTACAATTACAGGAGCTGTGACTGTTGATATTTAGATAATAGCTAATATGCCATTGAATGTTTTCTACATGCCAGACACTGTCCTAAGTGTTACATGTTATTGATTTAATTTTCAAAAACTTTAGGAGGTAGATAAAACTGTTACTCCCAAGTAAGCCCAGAGGAGTAAGTAAACTTGCCCCAGTTTACACAATCGGAAAGTGGTGGGAGTGGGCTGTAACACAGGCACCCTGTCCCAAGATCCTGAACTCTCTAACTTACTATATTTTATTTTATTTTTCTTGATTATTTTTCCTAAAAGCCCCTACAGATCAGTTATAATTATTTGTGTATTAAAATATAGCATATGTCTTCATAATACTGTTTGACATCAAAGCTATGTTTAAAAGTATATGAAATTGCCATTATTAAACCATTTTGACCTACAAAAATGGCTATTTCATATGGTTCAAGCTAATGATATATTTGAAAAAGCAGCCTGTCCCCAAACTTTAATTCCATTTACTATGCTTACAAAGCTATTGGTTTAAAATCTTTCTCCCCCATTTTTAACCACCAGACTCTTTTTAACTGGCTCTCCCAGGAATGAGACATATTAGTAGGAACTGGAAAGACCATCAATTTTCTCACCATGTAGACCTGGATTCTACATATTTGGCCAAGATCCTCTTGAAATCTTATTTTTGACAAAATGGGGTAGATAATACCTTTCTTATATTCTTTAGTGAAGACTGAAGTAACAAAAGATTCCAATGCCTTGCACATTACAGGCATATGGTATGCTTTCAATAAATATCATTATCCCTAAAAGAATTCAACTTAATCCTGCTTAGCATTTTCCTTCTATCAGCTAAGGTAAATATTTCTACACATTGAAATTATAATCACTATTTTCTTAATATATTTAGTAGTTAATATCTTTAAACAAATCAATCATTGACTAAAGGTGTTTTCTTTTTACAAAATTCAAATGAACTACCTCTCTGTAATCCAGTCATATTGAGTACCCTGCACTTTGCTTCCAGTGTACTTCAGTGATTGAATAACCTTGGTGAACATAATTGAAATGAAAATGTAATATTAATTTCTTAAAACATGACAAAATTATCTTTGAGTACTTTTGGCTTAGTCTTTTTTTTTGTTTTTACTCAAATTCTAGTTAGTTAACATACAGTGTTACTATAGTAACATATAGCTTCTTAAAACATGACGAAATTATCTTTGAGTAATTTTGGCTTAGTCTTTTTTGTTTGTTTTTATTTTAATTCTAGTTAGTTAACATATAGTGTAATATTGGTTTCAGGAGTAGAATTTAAGGATTCCATCAGTTATATATAATATTACATTTTTGATGTTTATTTTATTTTTGCTTTATTTTTCTCTTTAAGTATATTATATGTTATACATATATCTGTATATGTATATATAAAACTGCACATATCCTAAGTATACAGCTTGATGAATTTTCACAAACTGAACCAATACTCGGGCCCAGATCAAGAAACAGAATATAATCATTATTGCAGAAGCCCACCGGTGTACCCCTTCAAACTTTACCCCTCCTTCCTTACCAAGAAGAGCCAGTATCCTGACTTCTAATAGTACTATAGACCAGTTTTCCTTTCTAAAAAACTTTTGTACAGAGTTATAGAATCACATACTAATATTTTTTTGTGGTTGGCTTCTTTCACTCAACACATTCATGAGATTCATCCATGCTGTTGCCTGTAGCTGTTGTTCATTCATTCTCATAGCTGTATAGAGTTCCACTCTGTGACTATACTATAATTTATCCAGGCTTCTGTCGATTTCCATCAGATTTTTTTTTTTAAAGATTTTATTTATTCATTTGACAGAGAGAGAGAGACACAGCGAGAGAGGGAACACAAGCAGGGGGAGCAGGAGAAGTAGAAGCAGGCTCTCCGCCGAGCAGGGAGCCCGATGCGGGGCTCGATCCCAGGACCCTGGGACCGTGACCTGAGCCGAAGGCAGACTCTTAACGACTGAGCCACCCAGGCGCCGCCCCCATTAGATTTTTTAAATTACAGAGGGTCTCAAAAAATAATAAATTAAAAAAATAAATTACAGAGAGTCTCTGGTTGATTTACTATAGGTGTAAAGAGGCTAAAACATAACCTTTTAACAATGAAATATCTAGATCCCTCTCTTTTATTTTAATTCAAGTATAGTTAACATACAGTGTTATATTAATTTCAAATGTACAGTATGATGATTCAATAATGCTCTGCATGACTCAGTGCTTATCACAGTAAGTGCCCTCTGAATCCCCTTTACCTATTTCAGCCATCCCCCTACCCACCACCCCTCTGGCAACCACCAGTTTGTTCTCTGTATTTGAATCTTTTTCTTTTTTTTTAAATTTCTCTTCTCATCTTTGTTTTCTTTCTTAACTTCCACATATGAGTGAAATCATGTGGTCTTTGTCCTTCTCTGACTGACTTCTTTCACTTAGCATTATACCCTCCCAGCCATGTTGTTGCACATGGCAAAATCTCATTTTTTATATGGCTGGGTGATATTCCATTATATATATCTCCTTTATCCTTTCATCTATCAGTGGACTCTTGGGTTGCTTCTATATCTTGGTTATTGATAATGAAAACACTGGAAGACTATATGCTACAAAAACATAGGGGTGCATATATCTTTTCAAATTAGCACTTTCGGGTTTTGGGGGGTAAATACCTAGTAGGAAAATTACTGGATGATACGGTAATTCTATTTTTAATTTTTCGAGGAATCTCCATTCTGTTCTCCACAGTGGCTGTACCAATTTGCATTCCCACCAACAGTGCATAAGGTTCCTTTTTCTCCACATGCTTGCCAACACTCATTATTTCTTGTCTTTTTGATGTTAACCATTCTGACAGATGTGAGGTGATATCGCACTCTAGCTTTGTTTTGCATTTCCCTGATGATGAGGGATGTTGAGCCTCTTTTCATGTGTCTGTTGGCCAGGTCTATGTCCTTTTTGGGAAAATGTCAATTCAGGTCCTCTTCCCCTTTTTAATTGAATTACTTGATTTGAGTGTTGAGTTGTAAAAGTTCTTTATATATTTTGAGTATTAACCCCTTATCTGATATATCATTTGCAAATATCTTCTCCCATTCGGTAGGTTGCTGTGTCGTTTTGTTGATGGTTTCCTTCACTGTGCAGAGGCTTTTTATTTTGATATAGTCCCAATAGTTTATTTTTGCTTTTGTTTCCCTGCCTAAGGAGACATACCTAGAAAAATGTTGGTAGGCCAGTGTTAAAGAAACTACTATGTTTTCTTCTAGGAGTTTTATGGTTTTAGGTCTCACATTTAGGTCTTTTTAAAAAATCCATTTAGAGTTTATTTTTGTGCATAGTGTAAGAAAGTGATCCAGTTCTTCTGCAGGTAGCTGTCCGATTTTCCCAGCACCATTTGTTGGAGTTTAGATCCCTTTCTTAATGGAATTCAACAGATATTTTATTCATTATTTACTGAGTACAAAACATACTGATAGGCACTTCAGGGATTGTAAAGAAAGGATAACACTTCTAGTGGCTTAGATTCTAATGGGAGGAGGCTTTAGATAATATAGGGTTTTATAACTTCAGGCAACTTTTCATAAATACCTGTAGGGGATGAAGGTAGGTTGTACATGGTTATGCACAGGAAGGAGAAAAGGTGAATAAAAGAAACAGTTGATAGGTCTTCAAGAACATGTTAAAACATTTTATTAAAATCATCTTAAAAGGAAAATGCCACTAAATTTGAATACTTCAAATTTGAAGGGCAATTCAAGAAATAATATTGCTTCTATTACATAAAACAGTTAAAAAGTCCTTCAAAATATGATCAGTATTACAAGCCAACAATCTTCTTGTGAATGTATACTATCTGATACCTAAGTCACTGAGGTTAATCCAGCCAAAAATAATGTTGCATAGAAAGTACTGTTTTTTACTCAAAGTCTGTAGTAAAAAATATTATAAAATATTATTTTAAAATAAAGTATACCATAAAATACAGTTAATATATTATTTCTAAAAAGCAACTGAATAACTCCTAATATTTTTTCTGTGATTCCCCCATCATTTTATATACTGTACAGTAGCTCAACACGTATTATGTCTGTCTATAAATACCTGTATTATATTACTCGAAAATGCCAAGTCATTAATTCTTCAAACATTGGTTGGGTATCAACTAGATGAAAATCACTATGCTAGGAACCCAACATACAAAGATGACTGACACTGGGTACTTGCCTTCAAGTAGCTAGTGGGAAGACAGACTAAAATAATTAAAATAAGAGTATGGTCCCTGTCATGACACCAGTATGCACACGGGGATGGTGAGTACAGAAAAGGGACAGCTAGATCAGATCGGAGAGCAGGGGGGAAATCAAGGGACCCTTCACGGAGAAGATGACTCCTGAATGAACTCAGAGACTTAAAGGATACATGGCATGTAGTACTTTGGGCAATGTGGAGAAGGCAGATATTCCGGAGGGCATGAGTGTAAGAGAGAAGGTTGGGTGCAGCCCAGGATAGTTGGAACTCTGATGCTTTTTGGTATTTATGCGAACATGTAGCCAGGGGCCTGCCTTTGTGCGGTTCTCCCCATTGTTATTTTTAAAATACGAATCTATTTTTTATTCAGTATAATCAATCTATAGCTAAAAGTTTTTATTATTTTGTCACTGAGTCTTCTGGTATTCCAGTCTGTTAGCATTTCAAAGAAAAGTCCTTTCTGGAATATAAAATTCTGTGGTGTTTCAAATTCTGTAATCCTTCTAGAGTCTAGAACAAGTACCCTGCAATGTGAAAAGAATCCAGTCAGGTAACCTTAATCAGTTTTCCGGTTCTCCCCATTGTTATTTTTAAAATACGAATCTATTTTTTATTCAGTATAATCAATCTATAGCTAAAAGTTTTTATTATTTTGTCACTGAGTCTTCTGGTATTCCAGCTTCTGTTAGCATTTCAAAGAAAAGTCCTTTCTGGAATATCAAATTCTGTGGTGTTTCAAATTCTGTAATCCTTCCAGAGTCTAGAACAAGTACCCTGCAATGTGAAAAGAATCCAGTCAGGTAACCTTAATCAGTTTTCCGGCTTACCCTTGTTTTTCTTGCTAATGTAAAATGTAAATTACCGTGTGAGTTATGTCACTACAAAATATGGGTACTACTGAACTCAAGAAGTATATCCAGTTTTCTTTTTTTTTTAAAGATTTTATTTATTTATTTATTTGAGAGAGAGAGAGTGAGAAATAGCATGAGAGGGGGAGAGGGTCAGAGGGAGAAGTAGGCTCCGCCCCAAATGGGAGCCCCATGTGGGACTCGATCCCGGGACTCCAGGATCATGATCTGAGCCGAAGGCAGTCGCCCAACCAACTGAGCCACCCAGGCGCCCCTCCAGTTTTCTAATATTCTTTTAGCATTAACATATTCTTCTAATTGTTTGGAAAATATGTTTCCTACTATTAAGGAAAATTTTGTATCTCTCAGTATGGATACAATCCTTTATTAGTGGCAATTAGTTGTTTGGTATATTCAGTGGCTATCCCTGTGGAGATATAGATATGTCTTGTTTCTGAAAACAAATAAAGCATACCTATCTGAATCAAAGATAGAGTGCAGTCTATGAGCAATCGTCAGGATGGTACAGTCAGAGAACTCTTTCCTGATTGTGGTCTGCACCAAGTTATCAGTCTCAAAATCAATGGAGGCTGTTGCCTCATCCAAGATGAGAATTTTTGTTTTTCGAAGCAAAGCACGAGCAAGACAGACAAGCTGCCTTTGTCCAACGCTGTTAAAAAAAAAAAGAAGTAAAGTAATTTCTACGGTGGACTTTATGGTTACACACTTCCTGTTCTAAAATTCTGATTATATCACTACTCACTCTCTTTCTAAGTCACATATTCATTCATTCTTTTGTTCAAGAAATATTTATTTTGTCAAAAGAGACAAAAATCTCTACGTGGAGTTTACATTCTCGTGGGAAGACAGAAAAAAATAAACATGATACATGAGTAAAATGCATCGTAATAAGAATTCAAGCACACAAAAAGGGAGGGTATAGAGTGCGGGCCTGGGGTGGACATTTTAGATGGGCCTGCCAAAGAAACCCTCACTGGACTGAGGGCGTTGCCTTTTAATTTAATTTAATTTTAATTTAAGACCCTTTGGAAGGGGAGAGTGGGCCACGCAGATTTCCAGTGGAAACTTGTTCCCGGCAAAGGGAACAGCGGGTGCAAGATCCCTGAGGCAGGCAAGAGCTGGCCTGGCATATTCAGGAACCAGCAAGGAGGCCAATGTGGCAGAAACAGACAGAGGTAAGGAGAGCAATCAGAGAGACCAAGTCAAGCAGTGCAGGGCTTGAGGGGACCTAGCTCACTTTCCTTGGGTCTCTGACCACGTGAAAGGGACTGTCATTGGGTATCAGACAGCCATGAAGGAGAAAGGAGTCCTTACAACATTTTTAAGGAAGAAAGCTATTTGAATAGGAGTCTTCACAAAAGAAGAGTCAATTAAACAAACTTTCCATACCGGATCGTTCCTTTCTTCCCCCTTCTTTCCTTCACCAGAGGTTTCCCAGCCAGTGGTTACCATTATATTCCTTGTCCCTCTTCCCTAGAGGGAATCAGCAATCGTGCACTTTGAACAGACCAAAGGAGGTCCTCGGTGACTCAGGAGGAGCGACTTCTCTTTGAGGCTAACTCAAAGTTTCTAAGGAGCCTTGGAATGAGTAACTTGGCCAAGCTTTGTTCTTAGCAGCTTACCTGAGGTTTTCACCTCCCTCTGTAATCTCATGCAGCAACTTCTTGGGAAGGGACTGCACAAACTCTTTTAAGTGACACAGTTCTAGCACCTCCCACAGCTCGCTATCGGAATACTTGTCTAGGGGATCCAGGTTCATTTGAAGGGTACCAGAAAATAAAACAGGATCCTAGAGAATAAAATTGTCACCAGTAATCTTACTGTCTCATGAGGCACAAATACATTTTTTAAAAAATCAGATTCAGAAAATAAAAAGCAAAATGATCAAACCTAAATAGTTACAAAATTCACTTTATATTGAAAACAAAAGCAGAAGAGAATCAGGGTAAGCTGTAAGTGAGATTAAATCATTATACATTTCCTGATCCTCTTTTTCCTTCTCATTAACAATGTCAACATCAGCCACAATAATGATGATGGTAGGTGCTATCGGTGCCATTTAGTCAGAGAGAGAACACAGAACAGAATAAATGCAAACTATAGTATGTATATAATATTATCAATCAGCACACCAACTCAGAAAGATGGAAGTCAATATCCCCACTTAAAGAGACTGAACTGGAGGGTCCAAAGAGCTCGTGTTCAAAGCCACACAGAAGGTGAGTGGTTGAGTAGAATTTGAATAGGACAAGTCACGCTCTTTCCAATACACCAACATGCCTGGTGAAACTGTATTTTACTACACCTGTATTTATTTGTAAGAGAGGAACGACTAATATCTCTTTTCTTCATTAAATTTTTTTCCCTGCCGGAATTTCATTCAAATTTGCTTTTGAAGTAAATTCATGAATACGAGTATATGTCTAAACAATATGAAAAAGAGATTATATTTTAAGATATTTTTTCAAGGTAAATACAAAGGTATCTCATAAATACTCAGCTTAAATCTCTCAAACTCAACTGAATAAGTCATCTTTGACTGTAGGTGCATATTCTTGAGCCAATTTGCATATTTGTTAATGATCAAGTTCTTTTGATGCCATAGATAGACAAATCAAAGGACTTGAAAAAAATGATCTAACTGAATTATTGTTCTTTTCATCTTTTAAAATGTTTTCAAACTTCAAATCAAAGAGGCAAAATTCTACACTCCCTCTACCAATTAGGCAAAAGCCTCAGTATTTTTTTTCTTTCAAAAAATACCAAGGCATTTCAGTCTGATCTCTTCATTCAAATTTTGTTTGCATTTACTATTATGAAGGAAACTTAGAGCAACATACCAGTTTTTCAAATGGATAAATGCATTTAGGAAGAATGTTTTAGAGTAAGAGTATTTAATAGGATTCAGTTATGTAGTGATTTTTCATTACACATTCAAATGCTCTGGCTTCTAAAAATGAATTTGGATGCTTGGAAGGAACACATTTAAAAAAAAAGAAGATCAACTAAAGGGAGTTAAGAAAGTCTACTGACAAAATAGACTCTACCTGTGGAATAATATTAAGTTTGCCCCGAAGGTCATGAAGTCCAATAGTGGATATGTCAATACCATCGATAATAATTTTGCCTCCTGATCTTTCCACAATTCTAAATAGACAATTTGAAAGTGTTGATTTGCCTGCTCCAGTCCGTCCCACAATTCCAATCTGTAATGAAATGATCATAAACAGTTTGCACTGTGCTTTTGGTAAGGGAATGGGACCTTTGCGCTGACAACAAATACATTAGGTATCGGGTCAGCAGGATTTAATTTTGCCAAACAGAATCACCCTGCCTGGCATGGCAGACATAATGTTGACTTCCAAGGATCAGTCTTTATCCAAATACTCATTACTCCCTAGAAAGGCTCAGGTTAATATGTGTCTTTTCTCTACTTTTGAGTAATTTAATGAGCACCTGACTAGAGCATGCCAGCAGCCCCAGGAAGAGCAAACCACCCCTGAACCATCCTGGGACTAGCTATTCAGAGTGCGGCCAAAGATGACTCTGATAATAGGGTGGTTTTCTTGGTCCTTTCAAAATGAGGCTTCTCTACTCTCCTTCTCCAAATAAAACAAACAAACAAACAAACAAAGGGGACAGGAACTCTTTGCCAGGATAGAAAATCCAAAGGGATGTTTGTAAATTTCCTTGGTGTATCAAAATAACTCTGGCATTAAAACTATTGAGGATGGCTATGGGTAACATCTGAGGATCTTAGATTCATGGACAAAATAATCAACTTGTCATAAACATCAAGTGACTGCACATATTCCTCTGACCATGAGGACTAAAGCAATCCCTCTGGGTGCTGATTTGTGTCTTGGTTTTAATGGGCACATTAGGCAGAGAAAACATTAAGGAGGTTGGTTTGCCCTGATAAAAGATCTTAAATCTTAAATCTGACACACTATACCAGAAACATCAGGAATCTGTTGAATTAATTGGGATAATCAAAATTGCACAATGACTTCCTTTGTTCCAAAGACAATTTTTATTCTTGATGTTACTGCAGTGGACATGGTTTAGAGGGTTAGAAAAAGAGATGTTTGGGGTTATAAAAGCCCGGTCTTTGAAAAAGGAAAAGTAGGTCACTGTTGTCAATTTTTTTCTTCATTTTTTACTTTTATTTACTTGTAAAATCTTCCTAAGGAAATAATGTGTTTTCATAAAACATTTTGAAAAATGGGAGAAAAACTATAGCAGTGGAAATTATTTACAATCCTGTCACCTGAAGAGAACCACGATATATGCTTTACTACTGTTCTTCTAGGATTTTTGCTAATGTAGTCTACCTGTTTGCTTTTTTTTAAAACAGAAAACTGATATACTATCAACAGTTTTGTATATAGCTTTTATTAACCAAATTACATCTGAAGTGTATTCCTTTCTCACTAATAATCCCAGAAAACATGGTGTCAATGACTACACAAATATTCTCTCCTATAGATTTACTGTATTTTAGGTAACTTAATTTTATTGTCTTATTATTGCTTTTTACTTAATAAAGGAAGTAAAAATAACGTATACTACTACTAGGTATATATCCAAAGGAAATTAAATTAGTATCTCGAAGAGAAATCTGCACTCCCATGTTCATATTCCCAATAGCCAGGATATGGAAACAACCGAAGTGTCTGTCCATAGAACGGATAATGAAAATGTGTGTGTATATATATATATATACACATACACACACACACACACACACACATATATACTGGAATAATTCAGCCATAAAAAGGATGGAAATCCAGCCATTTGTGGCAACATAAATGAACCTGGTGGACATTATGCTAAGTGGAATAAGCCAGATGGAGAAAGACAAATACTGTACTATCTTCCTTATATTTGGAATCTAAAAAAGTGAAACTCATAGTACCACAGAGTAAATGGTGGTTACCAGAGACTGAGGGGTGGGGAGAATGGGAAGATGTTGGTCAAAGGGCATGAACTTTCAGATGAATAAGAAGAATGTGTTCTGGCAATCTAAAGTATAGTGAGGTGACTATAGTTAATAGTACTGTATTGTATACTTGAAATTTGCTGAGATAGTAGATCTTAGGTGTTCCTACCACATCCAAAAAAAATCAAAACAAAACAAAAACAAAAAACCTTGTAACTATGTGAGGTGATGGATGTGTTAATCTGATCGTGGTATCATTTCACTATATATATCAAACCATCATGTTGTACACTTTAAATATATACAATATTTACTTGTTAATTATAACTGAATAAAGCTGAAAAAACAAAGTACGCTAAGATTATGTTTCATAATATAGTATGCACAATTTAAAAATACCTTTTTTTAAAGAGGAAAAACTTATTCTGTATATACCAACCACATGAGTTTATTACTTTTATATGAAATTTGAACAAAGACCATCTTATATTCAATACCATATCATAGTTTGACCTTAACAATGAATGAATTCAGATAAAAGGGAAAATGAAACTTCTGAAATATATATGGTACCTTTTCTTCACCATGAGTCTGGAAAGTGATATCTTGTAATGCTAAACCAAGATCATCTCGGTATCGAGCCTGATAATTAATAAATTCCACTATCCCTTTATCGGGCCATTGTGATGGAGGTCTTTTAGACATTATCCAGGGTGCCTTGAAACAAAGAAATATTATAATAACCACAAAAAAAATACCTTTTCCTCCAAAAAGTAATTATCATGCATATAAACAAAAGTGATAGAAAACATTCATGGATATTATGATCTCCTGAAAATAGTTTTAAATATTACCAACATAAAACTTCTCATCTAGTTAAAGAAAAGCTTAGAAATAAGTTTTTGAAGGTAACAAGGCTTCCCATCTCCTATACAGTTATTAAGAAGAATCTTCTAAAACTCTACAAAGTTGCTGAAGGTAACCTGTTTGAAATTTTAGCTGAGATGGGGGACAGTTTGTCATTCATTCATTGCCCAAATATTGAGTATTTACTATGCTAGTCAGTGCTTTAGTTGATGGAGATTTATCATTGAGCAAAACAGATACAAATTCTTGCCCTTACAGAGCATACAGGATGCCAGAGAGAGACAGAAGGAACCACACAGCATATGTAGAATGTTAGACAGTGATAAAGCTTCAGAGGATGGGAGATAGGCAAGGTTAGTGGTGGTGGTGTAATTTTACATAGGGTGGATAGGGAAGTCTTGGCTGGACATGATATGGGAACAAGCCACGTGGATATGGGTTGAAGCGCTTTCCAGGCAGACGACTAACTAACTATACGTGCTGAGGTCCTGAGACAGGGGCCTGCCTGGGATGTTGGAGGAACAGGAGGCAAAAGAGTGTGGTGTCTGGGCAGCGAGGTGAAGTGTTTTCATCAGAGGGAGTGATCACCAGTGTCAGAGGATGGATCAGGTCAAGTGAGGACTAACAGGAGACCACTGGTGATCTTGACAAGGGCAGGTTCAGTGGAGTGGTGGGATTTAAAGCCTGTTTGGAGAGAGTCCAAAATAGAATGAGAGACATATAGGCTATTCCAGAAAATTCTTCTGTAAAAAGGTGCAGAGAAATGGGGTTACAGAAGGGTAAACAGAATTATATGAACAATTTACTTCTTCCACATCAAGAGTTTTTGTAACAGTATTTGTCATACCTGCATCAAATTACATAAAGATGATTTAAAAAAAAAATGTGTGGGTGTATGTGCTTTACACATTTTATTGTTTTTTCAATATGAAAAGAATATATATTAAAAATTTGTATGTACATAAACAAAAAGTTTATATACAAAAGTATATATACAAAAAATTAGAAGATACAGAAAACAATAAAGTTATATAGTGGTCACCACATGGCAACAGACTGAGCAAAATGAATACTGATAATTGGAGGTTGTGAAGGTAGATTAATCTTCCGTGAAATTTGTGTGAAAAAGGAAGGTAAGACCTGGGGAAGAATCTAGGAGAAGATTCCAAATTTAAGTAGGAGTTGGAGGATGTAGATAATATTTTAGCCTATTTATAGGCAAGGGGGTCAGGGTCCTGAGATGTAGAAATTAAAGGAAGTGGTTAATGGAGCAAAGTCTGACAGAAGACATGAACAGATATTACCAAAAATATAAGTGGAAACTCAGGTTTCTATTTGAAGGAGGGACACCTCTTCCTGAGAGTCATAAGCAAAAGAGGAACATTTCATGATTCAGATACCTTTATAGGTGGATTGAAGAAGATAAAGAAAGTCAAGTCAACTTTAACATTTGCCTTGTTAATTCATGGAACTGGGAGGCAGAAGTAACCCAGATTAGTAAAATATGAAGATAACTCAAATATTATACTCTGCCAATAGTCTAATCCTTCTCCTTTCTAAATTATAATTAATTAAAGGGAACAAAACAGACTGATTTATTCTCCTCCTCCTTTCTATCCATAGAGACGTTAATGATGAGTAAATGGAACAGAAAGTATAAATAATAAAGATGTAGTTAATTTAAAAATTGCACAGACTTCAATTATGAAATGACTATACTAAGACACTTTTCACAATGTAAAATCCTCACGAAGTTATAATCTTAGGTTGCATATTTTACTCTACATTGGTAGAGGACAAATCATTGTGCCTTCTAAAAACAGGTAATCATATTTAATCTTTACAATACAACATATCTTCCAATTTATGTACTATTGCAATTTATTTAACTCTGATATTTTTTCTATTTTAGTGATCTATAAAATAATGGTGTATTTAACAGTAGATTGGGTTTTAATTTCATTGAAATGCTGAATATTACAACATGAATTTGGAAAAGCAGGTTTTAAGATTTATTTTTTTTTAATGTCAATTTAAGGTGCATTAAAATATCTTTTTTTTTTTTTTAAGATTTTATTTATTTATTCATGAGAGACAGAGAGAGAGGCAGAGGGAGAAGCAGGCTCCCAAGGAGCAGGGAGCCCGATGCGGGACTCGATCCCAGGACGCTGGGATCATGACCTGAGCCGAAGGCAGACGCTTAACCATCTGAGCCACCCAGGCGCCCGCATTAAAATATCTTAATCTTGCATCTATTTATTGGTTATTTAGGAGTGCTTACCTCTTTATCCATATTTTCATATTCACAAACTCTTTCAATGGAAACTGCATTGGTTTCAATTTCACAAGCTTTCCTCACCCAAAAATTCAGAGATTGAGTAATCTGGAGGAAAAAAAACCCAACCTTCATGAGTGGTTCTTTAGTCTTTTACATAATATTAGTAATACTTTGTAAAGTTTCACTTTTCATGGTTTTCATATGCTTTATCTCTTCTGATTATTCAACAACTTTAGAAGTAAGCATAAACACACAAGTGTTTAAGTATATTAAACTCATACATATCATAAATAATTGTTTTTTGGCAGAATAGATATAGTTCAACATATGTTGAAGGAGTCCCTGCTTGGTGCAAGGAATGATGAATACCAATATTGATGGGATCTGCTTCAAGAAATGTACACCCCGGGGTGCCTGGGTGGCTCAGTCAGTTAAGGGTCTGTCTTAGGCTCAGGTCACGATCCTGGAGTCCCAGGATCGAGTCCCGTATCGGGCTCCCTGCTCAGCAGGGAGTCTGCTTCTCCCTCTGACCCTCCCCCCCTCTTGTGCTTTCTCTCTCACTCAAATAAATAAATAAAATCTAAAAAGAAAGAAAGAAATGTACACCCCAAGTGAGAAAAAAGTTGTGCACAATATTACTTTTGGCATTCCTCATTATCGGAAGGAGGATTCTCCTAAGTTTTGACCACTACTGTCTCCTCTTTTTCTTTTTCTTTTCCTTTTTTTTTTTTTTAACTCTACTTTCTTCTCACCATACCCACAAATACAGATTGTAATTCAAGCCTAATTCTAAAAGTCAAAAAACTCTGCCAATTCAGTTTTTTCTCAAGTTTGGTGCCAAATCATTTGATGGCCAACCTGACTTGAGAACTGATTGGGGTTCTTTAAAGTCTTTATTTAACCTACTTAGGGTAAACATGCACGTATTTCACTGCAGAACAAGTAGTTTGATTATGGGGTTCTGCCCCAAACATTGACTATGGTATGTGTATCATATTTCCTTCCTACAAGCCTAAGTTCTGAATTCTGAAATGCAACTGGCCTTAAGCATTTTGGATAAGAGATGAAGGGTAGGCACTCAACTCATCTAGACTTATCTTCTAAATAATGTGTAAGTATATTTAGTAGTTTAAGGAATATTCTATTTTACAAAGAGGTCATGAACACACTGATACACTAGTGCTTTCCAGTGTAATATAAAATAGGGCTTATTAGGGACAAACTTACAAGCAAAGAACCACCAGAGCCTATATTCTCCCCAGTTTGCATCATCTCCTTGGTTAGGCTGGGCAAACTGGAAGGACAGGCCACGGTGGAGAGAGGCCCTACCACTGCTACATTCTATAAATTTATAAGGATAGGAGAACAGGAAACTTCTAGGTAACTATGCAACCCCAGGAGTTTCTGAGTCTTCTAGCACTCAGCCTGTTGTTTCTGTGAGCTCACTTAGAACTGCTGAGCCAGCTTCCTGCTAGTAGCAACAGAGGAAGAAATGAGCCTCCAGGGCAATCCTGATTTGTCTCTCATTACTTAGTTAATACCATATAAAATTCAGACAGGCAAAGGAGAAGAGAGTTTAATTAACTGGATTATAAACATATCATATACCACAAAATCATTATTACTTACATTTAGGGCATAGGATATGGACAAACCAACTATTGCTGAATCTATAGAATTGCCAGCCAGCACAGTAAGCAGTGCAGCAAAGAATACCATTATGTTGCCAAGGAATTCAAGTCTAACAGACAGCCACCTGTGATAATGGAAGACACTCCTCAGCTGAGATGCAAAAGTTTTGATGCACTTAGTATGAACTCTCCTCTGGGAAATGAAAATGTAAACATCAATAGCTGCTTCCTTTTTTTCCTCACTTACTTAGAACTCAATCAAAATAGGATCGTTGCAGTGATGATAGATTAAAGGATTCCCTCTACATAAAAACACACTTTACTTTTGCAGAACTTTGCTTTTAAAACTTAATCAGAATTAAAAATCAAAAAAGAACACCAGCTAAAATGATGCATCATATTTTAAAATCCTATTGGAAAATCGATCACCTTTCCAATTACATACCCTTTTTTACATGATAAAATTAGTCTCCAAAAGTTAAAACATGTCCAGCTACCATTTAATATTTCATTTTTCTCCTTTATGTGAAATGATAACCTCAAATTTAAAATATAAATTATTGTATGTAAATAAAATATATTCTACAAATACAAAATATAACATAGAGTCATATTATTAGTAATTCTAATAGCATCCTATATAACCCTCAAAAAGTTGGGACCTGGGGCATCTGGGTGGCTCAGCGGGTTAAGCATCCAACTGTTGGCTTTGGCTCAGGTCATGATCTCATGGGTCACGGGATCAAGCCCCGCATCAGGCTCCATGCTCAGCGGGGAGTCTGCTTAAAGATTCCCTCCTTCTGCCCCTCTCCCCACTCATTCTCTTTATCGCTCTCTCTCAAATAAATAAATCTTTATTTTTTAATTTTTTTTAAAGATTTTATTTATTTATTTGACAGAGAGAGCACAAGCAGGGGGGAGTGGCAGGCAGAGGGAGAGGGAGAAGCTGGCCCCCCCAAAGAAGAGGGGAAGCCCTGTGCAGGACTTGATCCCCAGACCCTGGGATCAACCAACTGAGCCACCCAGGTGCCTCAATAAATAAATCTTTAAAGAAAAAAAACTTGGGACCTTATTTTCATGTAAAGTAGCATGTACTTTTTATTTGAATATAAACAGATGCACTTTAACTTAAATGTATATTAAATATTAGAAACATTTAAGGTTTTCTTCTTTTTTTAAATAATTTGATAAAATGCCATTACAAAACACTCTTTCCCTTTAAAAGTTAGTGCACAAGACATCTAAAAAGAGACTGGTCTTGAACTAGGTATACTGATATGACTTACCTGTTTGAAATTACATTATTGTAGAAACAGACCAGGTTCTCATTCACCACCTCTTTGTTTTGCTGGATGAACCTCTGTTCATGTCCAAATGCCCGGATAGTGGACACCCCTGATAAAGTCTCACTAAAGTGTGAAATGATAGGAGAGCGAGATGCTCCTGCCAACCGTCGAATCTGCCGAGAACTCGCCACATAGTATCTCTAACCCAAAGACAGAAAGAGGCAGTTGGAAAGATGTAGCAGAAATTGCTTCAATGGTGTGAAAATGGCAAGACATTTAAGTGACCCCAAGAAGTGAAGTTCAAGCTTTCACTCCAGTACCTGTGAATGTGGCCTTATGTGGAAATGGAATCTTTGCAGATGTCATTAAGGATCTCTAGATGAGATCATCCTGGATTTAGGGTGGGCCTGAAGCCAATGCTGAGTGTCCTTGTAGGAGACAGAAAAAGAGAAGACAAAGACACAGGGAGAAAGCCATGTGAAGATGAGACTGGAGTAATATGTGCATAAGCCAAGGAAAATGCCAAGGATTGCTGACAGCCACCAGAAGTTAGGAGAGAAGCATGAAACCAATGTTCCCTCAAAGGCTCCAGAAAGAACCAATCCTGCCTATACCTTGATTTTGAACTGTTAGCCTCCAGAAATGTGAAAGAATAAAATTTCTGTTGTTTTAAGCTACCAAATTTGTTACATACAGGAGCCTTAAGAAATGAATACACGCTTGGAACAGTAAAAAGCCCAAATTCTGGACAGCATAACTAGAACAGAATTGGGCAAAGCTCCACTTCGATAATCCTTTCATACAACCATTATTGAGTACCTACTATGGAAGAAGCTCTATGTCACAGGTTGGAAATGTGACTAGGGAGTTAACGCATTAAATGAAGGAAGTCAACCAAGTGTACAAACAATAGTATTTTTGTACCTAAATATAATCATGAGGAAAAATTTATTTATTTATTTATTTTGTTGACAAAAAAAAAAAACCCACCAGTGCAGCCATCAATACAATTGGCTAGTTCTCCTCTAGCTTGGTTGAGACTAGTTGGGATGAGTGGAGACTGGAGAGCTGGAGGGAGCATGCCCTGAGTTAACTGGGCCATCATTCATAGCCCCAGATAATTGCTACAAACTGGAAATGAAAATCAAGAGTTTCCACATCTTGCAATCTTTTCAAGAAAATCTTTGGATCTGGAGTTTTACATAAAATCCCTGATTTTAAAATGTCTTCATTTTGGTAAAAATGAACAAGCTGAGCAAAAACCCATGTGAAACTACATGTCAACCTGCAGTTGACTCTGCTCTGTGCAAGTACCCTGGAGAACACAGAGGATTGTGGCATTCTGGGACTTCAAGGGGACTTAATATCATAAAGAAATTTTGACTCTGGGCCTCACCCTGATAGATTCTTTATTTCCTCCCAGTTTTATTAGGATGTGATTAACAACAACAACAATAACAATACACACACACACACACACACACACGTTGTAAAATGTGATTTTTTAAAAAAGAGGTTCAACTAGAGACTCTGATTCAATACGTCTGGGGTATGGTCCATAGGTCCAGGGCCCATCCTTTGAGTAGCACTGATATAAAGCAAATCTCGTCTTTTATAGGGGAAAGCAAGGAAGCCTGGAAACGGAAATGATGTGTCAAGCATAGGAATCAGGGAAGTAGAATTTGAGGCTCTTGAATTCCCATTCAGGGCTCATCCTATACAGTGTCCCCTAACAAGATATGGTTTCTGGACTCATTTCCACTCCTGGTCATCCTATTATAATTTACCAACCACAAGACTATCACATACATTTTCATTTGTGATAGGAGAGTTTTTTTTTAAGCAGATACGATTGATTCTCAATACCATCCCTCATATTCTAAATTTTTTTCTTTTAGCTCTAAGACATAGTGTCTTCCCTGGAGGACTTACAGTCTCATTGGTGAGACAATTTGTAGTCTAAAAAAATAGCTTACAATACTACCTGTATAATAAATCCATAATTACCTGGATGAATCTGATCTCTTTGCACTATTCTGGTAGAGAACACTTCACACAGAAATGAAAGTAAGTAAGATCCAGTCAGGCAGAGAGAATAGGGAAAACATAGGAAGTAGGAGGAATAATAATAGCATACGTGTAGAAATGAGAACATGATTAACATTCTGGTTTGGGCAGATTAAACTCCAATATGAATTTTAAAACTTTAGTTTGGGGAAAGCATTGAACTACAAGAACTGCATCCTTTTATGTAAAGAGCCTCAAAATACTTGCATTTTTAAATTAAATATGTGTTAAAAAATTTCCTTTTACACTGTAGCCTCCCAGGGACATAATCTTGGAATGTGGCTGACCACATTTTAATTGGAATATAAAGATATGTATCATGAGAGATCTGTTTCCTTCTTCTAGGAATCCTTTGCTGATATTAGGGATAACAGGACAAAAAGGCCGTTACCGGTTTCTCTTTTGGATTTACAGGCAAATTCACTGTCTGCTAAAATGTAAATACCATATAGATTCTGTGGTGGCCTTAAAAATGCACAACTCAGTTCTGCTGCGGCAGGCGGCACAGCTGACTGGCAGCCCAGCCACTGCCCCTCTGGATCTACTACTCTATGAGCATGGAGGCCATGTTTCCCACAGGTTGCTTCCAGCCAATGACTGAGTATGGCAGGGGTGCCAAAGCAGGCCCATTTCAGGGACACGTGGGACATTGCAATGGGCGACACTGCTTGTAGACGTCCCATTCATGCAATGAATCTTTCATGGACCTGTCCCGTAATCCAACATTTTTCCTACCCAATCCTCTTCTCTCCCCTACCAGAATCAGACCTGCATCACTGTCTGAGAGCTCACCCATCCTTCTGCTGGCTCCCTCTCCTTTATCTTTTACAGGCATTCCCTGGGAACTCTCTACTATATGGAATCCTTTCTTGGAATCTGCTTTTTGGAGAACGTGAACTAATGGGCCATTGAAGTGGGTCTGAACTTGAACCCTTGACTGTGAACTTATGTTATTAATACACATAAAAATCCAGGTACTTACCTGTATAGTGAAATAGAGGAACACCAAGGGAATAACCCCCAGAATGAAGAGTGGTAAAGCTCCCCCAATGACCAAAACTGTTCCAATAACATCCAATGTGCAATTCACCCAGGTCCGTAAATAGTAATGGAAACGTGTATCAATTATAAACATGTCCTGAAAAAAATGATATCAGGTCACTTTATTTTTAACTTTTCATGATTTAAAATGAGGAAAAGAACAAATATATTGTTTAATGTAAACATTTTTTTAAAAATTACCCAGATGTGACAATCTAATGATCAAATAAGTCTAACTACATGGTCTTTGCCCTCCCCAATCCACCCTCGTATATTTTTCCCCTGTGGTGAGTTGTAATAGTTAAAAACACATTCTGGTAACAAATGACCATGATCAAGCAATTTGCATTTCCCAATGACAACTACACAGCACTTAGTTTATATGACTAATGTCAGACTCTGCTTAAAAACAGAGTCCAAACCCCAGTAGTTGGGTGTTCAGGGGCATTGGCCTACCACTATCTACTACTCTGTAAAATACTAGTGAGCCATTCTTATCCACTGAGAACATGTTCAGTGGTCTTTTGGGTAGCTGGATCCTGTCAAGATTCTAAGAGGCAGGAAAACAAAATAATTTTCATTTGCAATATTAGAAACTGAAAGATGGAGTGGACAATGAAAGAAGATCATAGGAAGGTCATGCATCAATTCACATATAACTTAATCAAATCTATGTTGTCAAATCTATGGCATAAGGTATGACCTAAGAAATTCCAGAGAGTAGGAAGATACCCAATCTAGAGAGATGAACGACTACTCAGTTCATGACAAAACTGACACAAAGAGTGGAGATGGAATTTTATTAATCTCAGTCTTGCTTTGGGAATTCTCTGATTATCTCATATACCAAATAGTATAAGAGCATCATATCCATATGAAGTTTTCTGCCTGTCTTTAGAACAACCTTCCCATATTCTCATCCGTTTAAGACCCAAGCATTTGACATGTTACTGTACAAAAGTGACAGTTATTCAGTAGGGTCCTAGAGAAATGTCCACTGAGAGATAAAAATGCTGAAGATCAAGTTCTTCCATACATTTGAAAAGCTAGCATGTACATTGGTATGATGAGGCAAGATTTAATATTCCACCAAACATTTATTACGCTAGGTACTTTCACTTTGATTTTCATGTTTTATCCTCACTTCCCCCCATACACACACCAAAAATTTTTTACATGTACACACAAATATATTGGCATATTTTACAGTTGTGGGCTTGTACTATCTGATTCAGGAACCACTAGCAATATGTGTCTATTGAGCCCTTGAAATGTGCCTACTGCAAATTGAGATGTGCCATAAGCAAATAATACAAATCAGATTCTGCAGACTGTGTAGAAAAAAGAATGAAATATTTAGTTAATAATTTTAAACAAGTTTAAATGAGTTTGAAATGTTTCAGACATTCTATGTTAAAATATATTACTATAATTAATTATTTCCAGCTGTCTCTTTTTACTTCTTTATTGCAGCTACTAGAAAATTTAAAATTACCTATGTGGCTTGCATTACATTTCTGTTGGACGGTGCAATTTTAAGTGTTTGATAGTAAACACCAGGAGGGAAACTCTGTAGGTAAGCAGAGACACTCTGGGAAGCCCCACCTATCCCCCATTCACCAGAAGTGAGCTCACAGTTTTCTTAAAAGCAGAATGCTTAAAATCCAGTTATCTTCATATAGACTTGTATTTTCTTTACTTTCTCAGCCCCAACCAGCGATTCTCAAGCTAAATGTATGTAAGAATTGGAGTCGTAGACACCAGAGCACATATGCTTTTTGGATCCTTTCAGCAATTTTCAAGGGTTATTTTGATTATGTGTGTAAGATGTGGTGCTGCTATACATCAACTATAAATGTCCCAAGAATTGTAAATAAAATAGTAAGGAAATCTATACGAAACATAATCCCATCTTTTCAGGGTGATATACATATATATATTTATATATATTTACAAATACTATTACAAGGTACTAAATATGGATCACCATTTTTAGGTATGCTATTCAATGAGGTGTGGCTTTACTGACCTTGGTGAACCGATTGATGATCTGACCTATGGGATTCGTTTCAAAAAACCTGAGCGGGAGGTGTAGCACATTATCCAATAGCTGAGTATGCAAAGTTCGAGATGCAGCCAGGGATCCTCTGGTGAGTATATAGGCTCCAGAGCAGACAAAGAGACCTAAACACAAAATCTTATCAGGGGTATGTTAACCTCTTAAAGGAATTTTGTACCTTAACTCACAAAAAGTTGCTTATCATAGGATTTTTTAAATGGAAAACTCAAAGAGCAAACTTAACAATGTGTAATTGTGGACCAAACTAAGTATAGATGTATATGGTGCATTGATAATAAATATACACTCTGATGGGTTGCCATCTCATCAAAGAAGGGCTCTCCTTATTCATGGGCTTAGATTCTACAGAAATGCACAAAACATAACAGAACCAGGTTCACCAGATACTAGCAACCTATTAATTTTGTGATGTCCTATGGGGCAATACGGTATTCACTGGTGCTGCTAGCCAAATAATTATAGTTCCCCTAGCTTCTAGGTCCATGGTAGAATTGTTCTTTCTGGGCTCCTTGTGATTTATGGGACCTTATGAAGAGTTCTGAACAAGTTGAAGGAGAAACAACACGTAATACCCGGTTACAGCACTTAATTGCTGGTATCAGAACTGCTAAAGTTTATTACCTTTGTACAGTGCCTGCCAATATTTATAATGGTGGATGGATTGCGTCTTCAACTTGGGTCCCAAGAATAAGGAATAAATTTTTTATTATTTTATTTATTTATTTATTTATTTATTTATTTGGGTCTATTAAGCTACTGAGATTTGGTTGGTGGAAGGGCTGTTCTTGCGACAACTGAAAAGGCAGACATACAAATAATAGACATATAGCTGTAGTGGAAGAGATTGGAAATAGTTATAAGCACCTATTGATGCTATAACAATATAACTATTGTTACCCTCATTTGACAAACTATGGTAAGAAAGAGACAAGCTCATAAAAGAGCTATCCATGTGTGAGGAGAAATGAAAGGACAAAAAGTTCTCAAACTGGAGAACTTGTAGGGCTGGAAGAAGACATGCTTTGTTACAGTGATTGGTCAAAGATGGATATGTGACTCAAACTGTTTCAAGGAGAGTAACTTCATGGATTTCTATGGAAGGAAGTTCTTTGCGAGAGAACATTTCCAACACCATGTGAAGCCTGAGAATTAAGCCAATGAGGACAACAAGCAGAGCTGATAAATAGAGTAGTGAACACTTCATCTGAGCACAGGGATGGAGTGTGTACAAAGACTATGCCTGGACTTTTCAGGTTGGGGAGTCAATAAATTTCCATGTTACTTAAGCTAGTTTGCTCTGAGTCATAGGGGATACACAATTGCTCCATTGTTCTCTAATACACAAAATTGCTAACAAAAGTGTATTGCCAATATGATTCTTATTCCTTTGTAAGTATGTGTAAAACAAAACAAAACAATGATAGTTGACCCTGACCATCTTAAATTATTTCAGCTAATTCCTTTATATTTTAAATAATAACACATGCTGCTGTTGAATGATTTGTTAGCTTCAAATATTTTCTATTTTTTTCCTACCTCACTCCCCCCAAACTTCCTTTTTCCCCTTTCAAAAACAGGTTGTCACCCTCTTTCCTCAAATAAACATTCGATATTTATATTGCCACTAAGCATACATTATGCATGAAGTTCACCACTCTTTTCCATATTCTTAGTTTCCTATGCAACAAGCACTAATTTATTCCCAAACACTTCAATAGTCAGCAAATCTCTTCTGAATATATTTCAACTCATCAGATATTCTATTATTTCCTTCATCCTATTTAGCCCCCTTCTCTTTGCAACATAAACTACTCTCTTGGAACCCCCTTTCTTTCCACTCTAAACTGGAATGGTTGCAAGATCAGACACTTGCATTCTTCAGTTATGGGAAATGTTAAGTATTATGAATTTGATCATTTTCACTTGCATTTACTGAAAGACTTATGTGAATGTTGAACTTCCTGGATTGTTCCTCTCATTTTCTTATTTATCATTTTTTCATCTCTTTTCGATGGTATACATCTGGAATAATTTCCTGTAATTTATCTTCTCACAGTTGTTCAAACTCTTTATTTTATTTTTTTAAAAATTTTTATTTATTTATTTGACAGAGAGATAGCGAGAGCAGGAGCACAAGCAGGGGGAGTGGGAGAGGGAGAAGCAGGCTTCCCGCCGAGCAGGGAGCCCGATGCGGGGCTCGATCCCAGGACCCTGGGATCATGACCTGAGCCGAAGGCAGACGCTTAACAACTGAACCACCCAGGCACCCCTGTTCAATCTCTTTAAATTCCTTAAATGTTTCGAGAATTGTTTGTCTAAGATTGAACTTATTTCAGCACATTTTCACACTTGCTTTGTGGATATAATATTTTGAATCTCTGAAGACACTAATTTGACATTTTAAGCTTCTATTTCAAATAGGATTATTTTATTTCTGGACTCCATTGATTTATTTATTAGCTCTTATTTGTACTGTTGGTTTGATTAAAATGCAAGGCCATCCATCATTATCAGTTTAACATATGAGATAAACACATGGTTAATTAATAGAGGTATCTGGCGTGGCTTCCTTCTGCTATTGCACACATTAATTTCCCCCAAGATTTTTTTCCTCTGAATGGAAGGGATTGCTTCAAATTCCACATAAGTGGACAGATGTGACACAGAGAGTCTGAATATTGGGATCCAGACTGGAGCTTTTCCAAAAGCCATTTAGGGAGGATTTCTTCTATGTAGGCCACACACACTAGGAACCCTAATTTCCTCTTTAGACATCAGCTTTCTAGTTTTCATTGTATTGCTACAATGCCAGTTGCTGTGAACATGATGGTGGTGATGGTGGTGGGTGTTGTAGGAGAGACTGATGGGCCAGGAGAACAATGGTCTAGTGAATTATTTTGATTATTTCCATGCAACTCAATCCTACTCTCTACCTGTGACCATGAGTTTAGTGTTTCTCCACTGCCCAAATGAACATCTCCCTCTTGTGTTATAGCTTCTCCCCTATCCATTTCTGGCTGCAGGTTCTTCTACCCTTGATCAACTATCAGGTTAATTGCTTATGTAGAAATTTATCACTCTGAAATCTTCTGAAGTCTTTCCTTTTATATTTATTCACTGTCATCTCACTGGAATTTTGTGAGGTAAGTAAAGTAGATGATCCACTCACTCATCTTAAACTAGAAGCAGCAGTATAGTCTTTAAACATTGCACCTTGAAAATAAGGTGCCTAGGGACGCCTGGGTGGCTCAGTCGTTAAGCGTCTGCCTTCGGCTCAGGTCATGATCCCAGGGTCCTGGGATCGAGCTCCACATCCGGCTCCCTGCTCAGTGGGGAGCCTGCTTCTCCCTCTCCCTCTGCTGCTTCCCCTGTTGTGCTCTCTCTCTCTCTGACAAATAAATAAATAAAAATCTTAAAAAAAAAGAAAAGAAGGTGCCTATATTTTTCACATTGGATTGGAGAAAGGAAGTTCCTAACAATGAGGCATAAAAGATAATAGATTGGGGATGTTTAGAGTGTCCTAAAGATTCTAAGGAGAATAGCTGGGACCTAGGAAGAAAATGTTCAAAACTATTTCTTGTTTAGAAAATGAGGTTAAAATTTTTATTATTGTTACAAAATATAGATCTAACACTGTGCTTTGAACTCTAGTTTCTTTTTAAATGTTAGCTTTCTATATTATTCATAGTAGGCCTGTGGTATTAACATGTGACAGACAATGCTGCTTATGCTTTAAAGCACTCCTGCCCTTTTTATTTTGTGAGCTATGATGATGTAAGTGAATACAGCCTGCTCTTCATTGTACCAAATTCTGTAAGATGCAGCTGTGGTCTACTGAAAAAAACAGAAATTACACATTTTCATTTCTTAGGCTTACCCACTTACAGAAAACTTATAATTACATGTAATAAATAAGTCTTCAGAAAAATTTTAATTTTGCAAAAAAATTAAAAATGAAAGAAAAATTAGAGAGGATTCTTATTCATTCATTCATTCATTCATTTAAAGTAGGCTCCACACCCAGAGTGGAACCCAACATGGGGCTTGAACTCATGACCTTGAGATCAAAACCTGAGCTGAGATCATGAGTCGGATGTTTAACCGACAGCTACCCAGGTGCCCTGAGAAGATTCATATTTTAATGATTGAAGACCACTCTACACAAAGATCCAATCGGGAAAAAATCCTTTTGATTATACTGCATAATCTGTTGCCTCATTACAAAATATCTCCTATATCTACTGATAGTTAATTAAAAATAAGAGAGTCTCTTCAACAAATGGTGCTGGGAAAACTGGACAGCAACATGCAAAAGAATGAAACTGGGCCACTTTCTTACACCATATACAAAAATAAATTCTAAATAGATTAAAGACCTAAACTTGAGACCTGAAGCCATAAAAATCCTAGAGGAGAACATAGGCAGCAACCTTTTTGACATGAGCCATAGCAACTTCTTACTAGATACGTCCCCTGAGGCAAGGGAAACAAAAGCAAAAATAAACTATTGGGATTTCATCAAAATAAAAAGCCTCTTCACAGTGAAGGAAACAATAAACAAAATGAAAAGGCAACCTATGGAATGGGAGAAGATATTTGTAAATTGCATATCTGATAAAGGGTTAGCATCCAAATTATATGAAGAACTTACAAAATTCAACACCCAAAAAACAAATAATCCAATTTAAAAATGGGCAGAAGACACGAATAGACATTTTTCCAAAGAAGACAGATGGCCAACAGACATATGAAAAGATACTCAACATCACTCATCATGAGGGAAATACAATTGAAAACTACAATAAGATATCACCTCACACCTGTCAGAATGGTTAAAATCAACTATACAAGAAACAACAGGTGTTGGTAAGGATGTGGAGAACAAGAAAAAAATCTTGTTTCACTGTTGGTGGGAATGCAAAGTGGTGCAGCCACTCCAGAAAACAGCAAAAGGTTAAAAACAGAACTACCCTATGATAGAGCAATTGCATTAAGTACGTACCCAAAGAATACCAAAATACTAATTTGAAGGGATACAACACATGCACCCCACTGTTTACAGCACCATCACTTACAATAGCCAAATGTCCATCCACTGATGAATGGATAAAGAAGTTGTGGCGCGCACACACACACACACACACACACACACACACACACACACTGGAATATTACTCAGCCATATAAAAAAGAATGAAATCTTGGGGCACCTGGGTGGCTCAGTCGTTAAGCGTCTGCCTTTGGCTCAGGTCATGAGCCCAGGGTCCTGGGTATCAAGCCCCGCATCGGGCTCCCTGCTCA
>NC_138369.1:167545721-167586303 GCF_054177405.1 Leptonychotes weddellii | reverse complement strand
ATCTCTCTCTGTCAAATAAATAAATAAAGTCTTTTTTTTTTTAAAGATTTTATTTATTTATTTGTGAGAGAGAGAATGAGAGAGAGCACATGAGAAGGGGGAGGGTCAGAGGGAGAAGCAGACTCCCTGCCGAGCAGGGAGCCCGATGCGGGACTCGATCCTGGGACTCCAGGATCATGACCTGAGCCGAAGGCAGTCGCTTAACCAACTGAGCCACCCAGGCGCCCAATAAATAAAGTCTTTAAAAAAAAAGAAAAAAGAATGAAATCTTGCCATTTGCAATGACATGGATGGAACTAGAGAGTATTACACTAAGCAAAATAAGTCAGTCAGAGAAAGACAAATACCATACGATTTCACTCATATGTGGAATTTAAGAAACAAAACAGATGAATATAGAGAAAAAACAAAGAGAGACAAACCAGAAAACAGACTCTTAACGGTAGAGAACAAACTGAGGGTTACTGGAGGGGAGCTGGGGGGAGGGGGGATGGGTTAAATTATTGACGGGTATTAAGGAGGGCACTTGTTGTGGTGAGCACCAGGTGTTGTATGTAAGTGATAAATCACTAAATTTTACACCCAAAACTAATGTTACACTGTATATTAACAAACTGGAATTTAAAAACTTGAAAAAGATAAAAAAAAAGATATATGGCAAATCAAAAAAATGTATACCTTAAACTAATATTACACTGTATGTTAACTAACTGGAATTTAAATAAAAAGTTTAAAAATTCTGATAAAAAAGTAAGACTTTACAATGGTAAAATTGTGAACATTAAACTTACATAGCTTGTCTAGTATGGGAAATGATATTTGCTCACTTAAAATACTCTCCAAATTATATTGAATTTCCCCTAAAGTTGTAACATGAGCTCCTGGATTGGTATGAGTTTAACTCTCATATGTAGATGTGCTAGACACAGATATAGAGATATTTGTATATATGGATGTTTCTTTTGCTGTTCAGAATTCTAGACTGCTATATCTATTCTTTCCTCAATGAGTTGCGAATTGCAAGCCAATAAACTTGACTCTCACTGATTCAAAACCAAACACACTGTATCTTTCATACTATAAATATTTTTTATATCTCATTTTAGTCATTAACAACATCTCTTTCCCCAATGAATATTGTTAACAGAATGGCAAAATAAATATAAATCTGTCTCACAATATTTGCATACTTTTGATGGAGACACTTATAAGAAATACTATGGCCACACAATAAAGATGGCAAGGGAGAAGAGAAGCAAAGCCCCAAGTTTCATACTTTTTATTTTATCTTCATTTTTTTTTTTTTTTACCAAATGCATGTATCTCTTTGTGTTGTCCCTTATGAATATCCTTAGACAGTATGACTTCCACGTATTTTTTTCTTGTTTGAATTCTCCCTGAATATCATTCTCCCTCAAGGTGCCTTTCTTTCCTTTTATAAACATACACAAAATGTCTGTACTTTAAAAATCTCTTTATTTCTACCATACTTTTGAATATCCTTTTTTTTTCTTTCAAATCACCTAACTTCTTTGAAGGACAATATGTATCTACTCCTTAATTATCAATTGTTCAACTACCTACAGTCTGTATTCTCTTTTTATCTCTTTCTAGATGATGCATCTTTGACTACAATCATGGGTCTTTTCTCAATTTTTTCTTCTTAACATTTCTGCAGCATTTCAGAACCAGTGAGAACTTCTTTGAACTTTCTTTCTTCTTCTTTTTTTTTTTTTTGGCTTTTGTTACATCATACTTTTCACTTGGAAGGCAGTGTATCATCATTTAGAGTTTTCCAAAGTATATTCTATGGAAAACAAGTTGCTCAAGATATTAATGGCCAATACAAGAAGAAACATTTTTTCCATGGTCAAACGGATTTGAGAAACATTGGGTTAGATAGAACTAAACAGATCAGTTTACTGAAAAATATCTGGAAACTTCTAGTGAAAGGAAAAAAAGATTTCAGAAGCACAGAAAAATACAGTCCTCAGTTTTCCAGATCTATTGGGAGTACAGATCCCTATATTTGTGGAGTATCTCTACTGTTTCATGTAAAACTTTTGGAAATGTTAATTTAGTGGTTAAGAACATAGTTTGGGGAATCTGGTACACATGGATTCAAACCTGGCTCTGAAACTTTTATCTGTAGGACTTTGTGCATAGTATTCATTTCCTCTATTGTTAAATAATAGCTAACATTTACTGCACTCTTGTTATACGCTCAGCATTTTTTTGTAAGCTCTATACATATTAGCTAATTTAATCACTGGAACAATATTTAGGTAGAAATTATCTACCTTCTATAAATGGTAAAACTAAAAGTTTAATTAACATGCCCAAGTTTAAGGAGTCCCTCATTAGAATGTATGTTAAATGAATTAATAAATTAGTTTAAACCATATGAAATTACCATTTTTGTGTGTCATAAAATGTCAAATATAGGCAATTTCATGTATCTAACCTCTATAAAATGCTTTGGGTTTCTAGGAACAGAGCAAGCCTTCACATTATTGTGCTTTTGTGGGTTTTTTTTGTTTTTTTGTTTATCTATTGATCAGGAACTTATCTCTGCTCAATTTCTCTGAAGCCAATCCCCTAACTGGCTGTACATGGGCATTCCCCAAGTAACCATCATTCACCCTTGTGGCTCTTAATCCTCATTCATAGTGATCATATCTTCTCTATGGCTCACTTGTTATCTCTATGAGAATGACTCAACGTCTCGGTAGAACCACAGAGCTATAGAGTGTTAGAGGTTGGAGGAAATGTAGAAATTATTTAGTCTAAGCCCTCCATTTTACAAATAAATGAAATTTGCTTCCCAAACTTCCAGATATGCATTTAAATCTGCCTACTGGGAGAAAAAAAAAGTAGAAAAATGCATCTACACTTTCTATTAAATGTGTCCAAAATTGAATTCACCACTGAATTGAGTTGAAGTCAATTGAATTCTCTGCCCCACGTATTAAGACTCCCCCCCGGTTTCCTTATTTTTGTCTTCATCATTCCCCAGTTACCCAAAATGAACTTCAAAACCATGAATGAGGCCCTCTTCTTAGCTTCAAATCACCCATTCTTACGTATGTTTTCACTGCAGTGTCTTTCCTCTCTATCCCTTTTCTCCAACTGCATTGCTATTCTCTGACCATTCATTTGTTTGTTCATTTATTTTCCTTCATCCTTTATTCATTCAATCCTATTCCATTCCCTACTCATTGGTTAGCACTGGACTAGGTGCCTTGGATGACATGGAGATAGATCAGAGAAGAGATTTTTCTATAGTAGATTATCTCCCATCCAGACTTCCACCTAGAAGATACTTGATTACTCCTTCCCTATCAATCCCAAATTTTCCCTGGTCTCTGATTTAATCCCTCCAATAAAAGTCCATCTTTCTTTTTCATCACTGTTAATTCATTCTCAGTTTGAAAAATAACTCTAATTCACCTCTTTTCCCTCAAATTCTCAAAGTTTTCCACTTGCCTTTCCAACTATCATCTCCAACACATCTCCAAACTACCTTCCCACCTCTAGTTCCCCTACTGCCCTACCAATAACCTGAAGACCACTCAAACTGGCTCCCTCACTCATGCCTACAGCCCCCTTTCTTCCCCACCCCTGTCTTTACTCACATCTTTCTCTCTGCATCGGTCACCTCAGTTTCACAAAATTCAAATCATTCTTTTAGCGACACCTCAAATGACAACTATTCCTTGGAAATTATCTTAACTCTCAAATATGGCTTTTTCTTGCTCTGTATCCTTGCAGGTTTTCTTTTATTACTTTTATAGCACTTATTGCTTGCCATGTAGTTTTAGACTTTACTTACAATGTAGTTTGTAACTGACTCACTTATTGATCTTCATATCAATCACAGGTCTCACACATACAGTGAGTAGCCATGTGGTCAAGACTTTTGGGTCCTGAATGACTTAGCATATGGGCCTCATTTTCCTCGGCTGTAAAATAGGAATAATAACACCTTTCCAAATACTTTTTGTCAAGAATAAATGAGACAAATACATTATTTAGTGTGGGCCATGTAGCAGATACACATAAGTTTTGGTTTACTTTCTCAAATACGATGAATTAAAAGCATATGCATTTGAATTATCTCAAAATACTTGAAAAATATGGCATAGGTTTTATTTGAAATAAAATGATGCCACATGCTTGCATTTGAATAAATTAGGTCAGAAAGAGAAAAAAGAAGCCCCTGGACTTTTTTTTTTTTACCTTGCATTAATCCCAGTAATCCATAGATGTTAAGTTTATTGCTTCTTATTTGCTTCCATTCTCTGAACTCATTCTTGTGTTTTGCTTCTTGTACCCAGGCACTAAGCCATAGATTCTGTCCAATGCCCACCAAATTCTGCCCGAGGTAAGCAGCCACACTCAGCCACACCCAGAGCCAGCCAAAGGCTTGGAGGTACTTCAGAATGATTGAGAACTTCATCTAAAGGAAAAATTAATATGGAATTAGATTACTGTACTTAAAGGTCAGACAAAGTAGATTTAAATCCTACATGGCATTTTTCCTAAGCTTTGTGATCTTGGTCAAGTTACTAACTCCTCTAACTCCCAGATTACTCATCTGTAAGTTGGAATTTTAACAGTAGTGACCTTATAAGTACATCTAAAGTGCCAGCATAGTCCTAAGTGCTTAAAAATGATGCATGTTCAAATAATATTGGTTACTATCATTAGTAACAAAGAATATACATAACTAAGTAACATGTAATCCTAATTAAACACCACTATAATAAACCAACAGTTCCATTTAATGTAATTTCTTCTAACTATTATATAGTAACCCTCCTCAAATGAAAAATATATGATATTTATTAATAATGCAATGCAATCTTTTATATTTGTGTGGTTAATAACAAATAATACTAGTAATTCTGGTGCTTACCCCACCAATAGGGATCTTTTCTTTTTTCATTGAGAACTGTTTTCCTTGATCCAGTGAGGGCCTAATAAAGCAAGACAATGTACATTTTGAGGTTTTCAGATCAACCACGTTTTTTAAAGTTATACATTATCAACCATTTTACTGCCTGATAACATTGTTCCTTTAATCTTTTCAAATGGAGATTGTTTATTTGCCAATATCTCATATATTTTAAAGTCAGAACATATAGTCTGATTTTTTACTGCTTCTTCTAGATAATTATCTTTCAAACTTGAGCCAAATCCCTAGATTATTTAAGCTAATGCTACCCAGTTGTATCATACTCTATGTCTTCTCATCTACTTGCCTCCTAGCCTATCAGGACTAGCACCAAGGGGCGCCTGGCTGGCTCAGTCAGTAGAGCATGCAACTCTTGATCTCAGGGTTGTGAGTTTGAGCTCCAAAGTAGGTGTGGAGCCTACTTAAAAAAAAGAATAAAAATTAAAAAAAATTTTTTTTTAAAGTGGGCACCTAGGTAGTTCAGTTGGTTGAGCATCTGACTCTTGATTTTGGCTCAGGTCATGATCTCAGGGCCATGGGATCAAGCCCCATAGTGGGCCCCGTGCTCAGCACAGAGTCTGCTTGTCCCTCTCCCTCTGCTCCTCCCCTTGCTCATGTGCTCTCTCTCTCTCTCTTTCTCTCTTTCGGATAAATAAACAAACAAACAAGCAAATAAATAAAAAGACTGGCATCGGGCTCATCATCCCACTTTGTTCTGCCACCATCCTGGGTGATGTCATAGTTTACATAGACAGCTTATTAAACTCAATCTCTTTTCAATCTCATGACCTTCATACTTCCAGGTCCTTCCTCTGCATTCTACTCTGATCATCAACTGTCATGACGTTAAGCCATGAATCTTATAATCAGGAACTAACCCACCTTGGAAAACCCAACTCTAAACATTTCAATCTCTGGCCATAACCCCTTCTATTTCTAAAATGTACATTCAATAACTCTCACTACATTTGGTTTTAATTCCATCTAGACTTCCAGTTCCTGAATCCAACTTTCCTACCATCCTTGCTCTCCTAGGATGATCAATGATTCTAGTTTCCCAGATATTCCTGATTTTAGCATTGATTGTCCCATATTCCAAGAAACTCTCAGTCCCAGGCAAACCTATTACGTCTCTCTTTTGACTTCATTATCCAGCCTGTACTCCATGATTACATTATCCAAACTGTGGTAATATTCTGAACTGTCAGGCTCTGCTTTCTTTCCATTAAACCTCCATGTTAGAACTCACATGTCAATCTTCATCACACTTGCTTCAAAAAAAATCATGCAGCTCTGTAAATTGGTTCCACCATGAATTAACATCTTCCCTCTACCTGGGCTCTTTTTTTTTTTTTTTAAGATTTTATTTATTTATTTGACAGAGAGATAGAGAGAGAGAACAAGTAGGCAGAGAGACAGGCAGAGGGAGAGGGAGAAGCAGGCTCCCCACCGAGCAGGGAGCCCGATGCAGGGCTCGATCCCAGGACCCTGGGATCATGACCTGAGCTGAAGGCAGCTGCTTAACCAACTGAGCCACCCAGGTGCCCCTCTACCTGGGCTCTTAATAGTGCTTAGAAATTCTTGCATGACTCTCAGAAGGGGCCCCACATCCTACTTGATGGAGAAAGTAAGGGCAGACAGGAAAGTCAGTCACCAAATCTCTACATTTACATGCACCTCTACGCAGCCTTTTCTAATTCTCTCCTACAGCAAACAAAGGAAATTCTCTCCTCAGATCAAGAATAACCATATGATCTGAATCCCATTCTGTCCCATTAACTATAGTGTCTCCACACTGTCCTGTCAATGAGTCACTTGATGGTACTTGTTAGAAATACAGATTATAGGGGCGCCTGGGCGGCTCAGTCGTTAAGCGTCTGCCTTCGGCTCAGGTCATGATCCCAGGGTCCTGGGATCCAGCCCCGCATCGGGCTCCCTGCTCCGCGGGAAGCCTGCTTCTCCCTCTCCCACTCCCCCTGCTTGTGTTCCCTCTCCCGCTGTGTCTCTCTCTGTCAAATAAATAAAATCTTTTAAAAAAAAAAAAGAAATACAGATTATAGGATTTCCCCCGCTAGAAACCTGCCTTTCAAACAAATGATCCAAGGGATTCTCATCCTAAGGCAAATCTAAGAAACCCTGAGTTCTTCCCAATTTTTTCTAAACTTCATCTTCTCCTCCCTACTCCTGACTCCTTCACATCAGCCCATAGAGAATAACACATTCTTCTCATCTTAAAACCATCACCACAAAAATGATACTACTCTCAATTCTATGTCTTTCGTCAGTTACCATCCTACTTCTTGCCTTCCTTTTATAGCCAAACATTTTTCTGCTAAACCACTTTGCCTCCTTCAACTGTCTGGCACCTGGCTGGAAGTGTTTCCATCAATGGTGCCTTGATGAAATGAGTAAAATATTTATTGTTATATCCATGGGATACTTTAAAAAATATTTCACCTAAACTCTTCATGACATTTAACAACATTGACCACTCCCTTGTTTAAGGAACATTTCCTTTAACTTCCCTACCACCATGAATTTGTATTTTCTCACACCTCTCTGGCCCTCCGTGAGTTTCTCTTTAGATTCCGTTCTCTGTATTCTCTTTAATGTTTGTTTCCTCAGGCTCAATTCTAGTCATTATAGTCGATCCTTGAACAACACAGGCTTGAACTAAACAGGTCCACTTATATGCAGATTTCTTTTACAATAAATATACATATGGTACTGTAAATGTATCTTCCTTTTGATAAGATTCTCTTTTCTCTAGCTTACTTTATTGTAAGAATACAGTATATAATACATATAACATACAAAACATGTATTAATTGACTGTTTGCCATCAATAAGCCTTCTGGTCAACTATAGGTTATTGGTAGTTAAGCTTTTGCAGAGTCAAAAGTTATACTCAGATTTTCAGCTGCTTGGAGGAGTTGATGCTCTAACCCCTTACACTGTTCAAGGGCCAACTCTATTTCCTTTGTATGCTCCACACTCTTCTGAGTAATCTCATTCACTCAGTTTCAATGACCTTCTTTGTGGGTGACTCTCAAATTGCTTGTTCTAGTCCATACCTCTCTCTTGAGTTCCAGATCTCTACAGTAACATGCTTACTTCATCTCTTTGCTTGTTTATCTCTATACCACCTTAAACTGAACCAGATATTTCCTACCTCCTTTAAAGCTTTCTCTGGCTTTGTAAAGGGCCACAAACACTTCCTCTGTCTCAATCTTGGTACATTTCTAACCAATCATGTGGTATGTGTCAATTCCTCTAGAACTGTATTATTGGAGAAACAGTTGGAAAATACCTAACAGCATGAAGAAAAGTAATGGCAAAGGAGGAGAGAAAAAAAGAGGAAGAAGAGAAGCAGGAGAAGGAAGATTCATAATCCTATGTTCCAGAGACATTCGGTGCTAACATGTTTGTGAATATTGCCATAGTCTTTCCTCCACATGTGTGTAGTATCATAATACACATGCTGTTCTAAAACCATTCTTCAACTTTTAAACAACTTTATACATGGTCTTTGTAACTCAGTATGCAAGGAACCTAAAATATTATTCTATAACTGCATTATATTTTTCATTTTATTATATTAAGATTCATTTAACAAACTCAGTAGTTCTAGTGGCTGTAGACTTTTCCTACTTTTTTGCTGTAATGATCATTCTTTTTAACATCTCTCATTGTTCCTTGTAGGGACACAGAAGCATGGGGTATGTTAAGTTCTGAATTGAGTTTAATTTCCCCCCATTTCTCCATGTTTTCCATTTTATTTACCAGAATAAGAAAGGCTTTATTTGATCAGTCTGGTGGCTCTTCCCTTTCTATCTCTGGCACTAGTGTCAAGAAACATTCTGTGGGAGGTTGTAATACATGGCCTTTGTAGAATCAGCTTCACCATCAGGAAAAGATACACTATTTAACAGACACTTTCATTGGAACAGCTCCTGGTATATGATTTGGGTTAATTACTGTCATCATCCGTCAAGCCCTTGGCATGGCTTCTGTTTGAATAAGCAAATTCAGCATTGGTGTCAAGCCAAAAAATTAATTCTTAATGTAGTTGGATATAAAATGCTATGAAACCCAACTGTTAAAAGGGAATTAAAGCATCCTAATTAGGCATAACTAACAAAGACCAAGAATTTATTGGACACCATAGAGGAGGGCATTGCTTTTGCAAACTACAATGTTACTTATTCTTTTTCCACAAAAATACTGCATTTGGTTCTGGGCACTCTACTGTGAATAACAGATTCCATCTGAATTTTAAAAGAGCAAATTATTTTATGCTAGTAAAGAAGTTTTAAAAATGAGTCTTGTGTTGTCCTTCAGAAAACCTCAGGAAAGTTGGCACAATACCTGTCTGCATATTTTTGTGTAAAAGATATAAAATTAGCATACTGAAACCATTATCCCTGAACTGAGCATGCAGTTGCAAAGTATGGAATATGTATGGGAGGATTAAAGTGATTAAAAGAGTCTGACATGAAAGACAGAAGGGGGCAGTCTAATACTGAAATCACATTCCTGATTTATTTTATTCGAGGAAGATATTAATAAATATTTAAAGAAATAAAATAATTAATATATACCATGTAAATTTAAATCAGAAAGTGAAAGCAAAATGTAGAAACAGTTCAAATTATTTTAGTCCCTATTAGCGAATTGAACTAACGTGTCATAAAGTAATTCTAAGTCTTAAATTTCAGACATTATTTAGTCCAACTCCCTTTTTACCCCCCTCCTGATGGGCAGTTAGCCACTTTCCCCATGAACTAACTTTTCCATGAGGAAGAATCACTGCATTCTATCTCAGTACGTCCCGTTGTAGAGACTCTCTAACTGCTGTAAAGTTCCTGCCTGTGTGTATCTTCCAGCGCCTAGTCTATCTTAATGCTGCACTAAGTGGAAATTGGATAATTCTAAAAAATAGAAAGTTAGGTTAAAAAGTCAGGAAAATTTTCTCCATGTAATATTATCTTACCAAACAGTAAAGCAGATAAAAAATGAAATTTAGGATGAGAAGTAGCACAGAAAATAATAAACTAGGAAATACATAGGAAGTAGCCAAACATGCACATATTTTGGAAAAATTGAAATAGGTCTCTGGTCTCTCAAACACAAGATAAAAAATGATTTAAATACTATGATGACAAACAAGAAAAGATCAGCATGGGGGAATTCATGGACCTCCAATAACATTTTCATCGCAGTTATTAAGAAGTAAGCTTGATGCTCGTTGTGTTGACAAGAATGTAACATACTGGAATTGAGGCGATCTTCCCAATGTACTCAATCACTGGAGAAGTAAGTTTCAGAATGCTGGCTTCAGTCTGAGCCTCCACAACTTGAGAAATGTTTAGAAATCAATTCTGTAAATAAATTTTTATAAGGATTGGGATTCCTGTTTCAAGAAGAAACTTTCCAAAAATGATTCACAAAAACTTCAAGGGGTTCAATTTAGATATTGTGACTGACAATGATTTTATAAATAAGGACAACTGATTTATTATAGAGAGAAGGGTATGATTAAGTTAACAACAATACTTACTGATTTTTAAGTTCTAAGCTTTTATTTATTTTTTTTTAGATTTTATTTATTTATTCATGAGAGATAGAGAGAGAGGCAGAGGGAGAAGCAGGCTCCCCGCAGAGCGGGGAGCCCGATGCGGGACTCGATCCCAGGACCCTGGGATCATGACCTGAGCTGAAGGCAGACGCTTAACCGACTGAGCCACCCAGGTGTCCCAGTTCTAAGCTTTTAAACAAGTTACATATTGACTACATGGTGAAACTGTACACAGGTGAAAATTCTCCTAAGGATTAGAGATGCTTAGATCCTATAGCACATGAATTTCAAAGTCTGGTTCACTGCTTCTAGATTCACTTCTCTTGGGGATCCTTAAAAACAGACACTCATTTAAATGAAAGGTAATGTCATAATGGTAAAAAAAATAAAATAGAATAAATGATGAATTAAAAGATCCTTGAGCGTTCTTTCAGAATTCAGTTACTTATTCATCCATTCAACAATTATTTATTGAACATCAGCTTATATGTTATTATAACATATAACACAGCTTTTTATTCAGTGTTTAGTTGAAACTTTTTAGATGACAATAAAGCAATGAACAAATAGACAAAAATTTAGGCTGTTATAAAGCTTAAAACCCAGAAGTGAAAGACAAAATAAAAGTAAATAAATTCTCCAGTATACTGAAAATTAATAAGGATTATAAGAAAAAAAAATAAGCCTGGAAGGGGTTGGGGAGTACTGTGACAAAATAGGGTGGCTAAACCCAAAGTCTTCATCAATAAGGTAATATTTGAGCAAAGACCTGCAAAAGGTGGGTGAGCAAGTTGTATGGATATCTGGGACAATGATTTAGTTGATCTACTGACTCAGCTGATTCTGATATAGAGGCAAAACTCAAACCTGCAACATCCACATCATCCACACATCCTTAGGAATATCCACTCTTTTCAAAATAAATAAATAAATTCAAGGTCCTGTTTTTTTTGTTGTTGTTGTTAAAGATTTTATTTATTTATTTGACAGAGAGACACAGCGAGAGGGAATACAAGCAGGGGGAGTGGGAGAGGGAGAAGCAGGCTTCCCAAGGAGCAGGGAGCCCGATGCGGGGCTCGATCCCAGGACCCTGGGATCATGACCTGAGCCGAAGGCAGACGCTTAACGACTGAGCCACCCAGGTGCCCTCAAGGTCCATTTTTTTTTTTTTTAATTTTATTTATTTATTTGACAGAGAGAGCGTGAGCACAAGCAGGAGGAGCAGCAGAGGGAGAGGGAGAAGCAGACTCCCCGCAGAGCAGGGAGCCTGACCCGGGGCTCGATCCCAGGACCCTGGGATCATGACCCGAGCCGAAGGCAGACGCTTAACCGACTGAGCCACCCGGGCGCCCCTCAAGGTCCATTTTTTAATTCAAGGTCAAATCTACAAAATTCTGAGCCTATGGAACCCAAAGTGCTTGCTTCCTTATAATCCATCCCGATTCCCCATTTTAGCAATTTTGATGAGTGGCTGCTCCCTATAATTCTGTTTATTCCTATTTTTTTTTTCTTTCAGTCTCCTATTTGCAACTGCTGTGGGGAATACTGGGGCAAGTAACAGATTAGGGTAATTTGCTTTAATTACTGTTCATTTTAGTCACTTTTGAAAAAAAAAGAAGTATAATATAACAAAATCCAATCAGGGTCAATGTTTTATGATTTTTATTTCTCTCACTTTCTCCTATCCTTCTTTCACTTCCTCCCTCCCTCCTTCCCTTCATACCTTCTCCCCCACCTCCTCCCTCACTTCTCCCTCCCTCTCTTCTTTTTTCCCTCTCTCTTGCTTCATTTAACAGATTCTTCAATTCCTACACCAAGTCCCTATTTCTAGGTCACATATCCTGGCCTGATACCCATACCAGTCCATTGTAGAATTCTCACATCTAAAGCTTATTTCACATTCACATCAGCAGTGGGTATGACTGTTATGGGTTGGGGACAGGGCGCACACCCACACACACACAATTCTGCTACTAGAATTTGTCTAGAAGTTATTGAGAGTCTAATGAGCATGTATTTCCCAAACTAAGTCACATCCATCTCTCTTAAAACCTTAGACACATCCATCTAACTTAGAGATTAAAACCTGGAGACCACTAAGTACATATTGTAGCCATTACAATGTGTAGATCCTTTATAAAGGAAACATTTTAAATGTTAAAAGGATTGTAATTAATTATTCATAATCCCAGTGAGCCTGGTATTATCCTAATACTCACCTATCATTTTGCTCCAAGATTTGGTCTTTCAGTATAGTTCTGGAGTTGATTACACTGACTCGCTTTAAAGCATGAGCTGGAGAGGAAGATGGTGAGTGCTTTCATATACATATAAGCAAACAATGCATAAAATATAGAGATATGATGAAAGATTATACCAGTTGGAGAAATTTTGGTTCTGGATCCACAGGTATACAGGGAGCCCTTTCATTTTTCCCATTACTTCCCCTTCACCTGAAGTATCTTCTAACATCTTCTAAAACTAAGATTTTGTAATGAAAAAGCCTACACAAATTATTTTTTTGGACATTAGAGAGGAATGTTAACTTGTTTTGGACTTCCACAGAATGGCTAGGTATTTGCCCAAGAGGAACATGACTCTAGTCTTTAAAAGAAAAATGCAATTTAATGAAGCCCTATAGACAATTTGATTATTATGAAGATTACTAATGAAACACAATGGTAAATTCCCCAAATCTCTGTCATGTTCTTTCTAATGTCACTAATACTAATAATAGCTTCCTATATGGCAGGCATTTTTCTAAATGATATATATATATATGTATATATATATTCTTGATCCCTATGAGGAAGATACTATAATTATCCCTTTATTCTAGGGATGAAAAGACTGAGGCACAGAGAAGTTAAGCAGGTCACACAAACCAAGGTCTCACATCTAGAACTATAAGATTGAGGTTCAAGTTACTGCTTGTGAATTTGATGGGAAACATCTCAGAGCTTGGCTGAGTTTTGTCTTTTTTTTTTTACAGTATAATACTTAAACTCCTTGAATTTCAGACTTCTCATCTTTAAAAAAAAGGAACTGGACCTGGGAATTTCTACAATCTCTTCTATGAATTCTATGTTTTCTTATTTCTAGAAGTAAACATCTAATAGCCCTTAATGGAAAAATCTGACTTACATCAACCATCTCTACGAAACATGGTATTCCATGTCTCAACAGAATGAAAATTTGATCTGGAGATGTTTCAGCCCCCTCCTGCCTAAGGACCGTTTTCATTTTTATAGTTTATAATAATTTTAAAATTTATATATTTGCAATTTATAGGGGTCTTTCACATACATTACATTTGAGTACCAAATGAGCTTGTAAGATAAAGAGAATAGTTAAGCTTATCCATATTTTGCAAGGGAAAAATAAAACTCAGATAGGATAAGTGACTTGCCTGAAACCAACAGTTATCAAAGAGACAGAGAGGAAGGGAGAGAGACAGAGACAGAGCAAACAAGAGTGAGCTGAGCCACACACCCCTTCCTGTCTCTTCACACCAAGTCAGTGTACTTGTTCCTACACATTTGATAAAATGTTTAAGAGTTTGGCTGGCCTCGCATGAAACAGATGTAGTATCAGATTCAAATTCTGCCACTTACAATCTGTCTTAACTTGTGCAAGATACCTAATCTTTGTAAAATCATGACCATGCGGTCTCAGGAGGTTTCAGGGAGAATTAAGGTAAGGTAAAAGTTGTGAATATATTGACTTACTACCCATGACATCCTCCTAGCTATCACCAGGATTATTAGTGTGGGTAAGAAGTAGCCTAGGGGCGCCTGGGTGGCTCAGTCGTTGGGCGTCTGCCTTCAGCTCAGGGCATGATCCCAGGGTCCTGGGATCGAGCCCCGCATCGGGCTCCCTTCTCGGTAGGAGTCCTGCTTCTCCCTCTCCCACTCCCCCTGCTTGTGTTCCCTCTCTCGCTGTGTATCTCTCTGTCGAATAAATAAATAAAATCTTAAAAAAAAAAAAAAAAAGAAGTAGCCTAGACTAAACCTATAAATATGTAAATTTATCATTAGTCTTCATATCTTTCTTCATTGACCTTTCTTCTCACCTCTGACTGATTCTCTAATATAATATCCCCTTAAGGTGAGATTTGTAGATTTTTCAGAGCTGGATGGAGTCTCCAAGATCTGATGTATCCAAACCCAAATTATACTATAAAAACTACTTTTTCTAAGTTATCTGTTATTAACCTTAATAGTAAAGGTGAGGATGATAGGAAAAGAAGAAAAAGTGGCTAAGTCGTAGGTAGTTTTGGAGGCAAGGGAATGATAAAAACGTGCATTGTTCAATTCCACATCAGCCACTAGGAAAAAAAAGACTTAGTTCAGTCCCATTTTTCATAAATGGGAAGAACCAGAGGTGTAAAGTCAACTCTATGAAGACTCACATAGTTATTCTGAGTCAGAACTAGAGCCTGGGGCAACTTAAAATTGGCCCAGTGTTTTTTCCACAAAATTGTGCTTACTTTTACTCCCACTCTGGTGTCACATAAGTTAACATGAATTTTAAAATGGAAGCATTGTGTACCTTTTAAAAGAATTCTTGAACAGACTCAAGATCAAAGAAGATAAATTAAAACATAAATGATAGATCACAGGGTGTTTTAGTACTGGGGATCATACTTCTCAAATTCCACTCCTTGTCTAGGTAATCCGTTTCCCCTAAATCCCAATAAAAATGCTCTCAGATATAATGTGAGTTTTCCCTACTACTTATACAAATAAGAAAAAGAAATGCCCCACAGGGACAGGCCTGCACCTCACATTGGTGGGTACCAGGGCAAGAATATAAATGAAGGCCCACATACCATATTCCTAATTATTTAACAGTAACAGATGGAGCCAACCAACTTATCATAAATAAGTTCTATTGCTTATCCCAACCAATACACCTTCCCAACCACCTGAAAGCTAAGGTCCATGTGAGAGTGTTTGAAATCCTAAGAGCTCCTTGGAAACGTAACAGTCCTAGGTGAGGTAGTCCCAGTAAAGGCCCTTGTCCCCTTCTCTCCCACCCCAACCCCAACCTGCTGCATGTCTGGGGACACCCCAGCCCATATGTCCAGGCTTTGTTCACCCTAACCCATCCCTCCAAGAAAGAAAAAATTCCTCAGGCCAAAGAGTGGCAAATGCCGGTAGATTAGCCTGCCTTTGGGAGGATAGGACTGAGGAGCAAATTTATGTTATTTGGGCAGAGAATTCTGGAACCCCAAAATATCTGGAATACTCAAAAAGTAGAAGATTGGAAGGAGACCCCTGATGGGCACAATCCTTGGGCTCTTGACCAGAAAGGCAGTTAAGAAAAGCCAGAACAAGGTAGAGTATAGTACTAGGTCATGCTGGTCCAGATCTAAGAGCAGCACTATAAGAACTTGACACTGGGGGCGCCTGGGTGGTTCAGTCAGTTAAGCATCTGAGTCTTGATTTTGGCTCAGGTCAGGACCTGAGGGTTGTTGAGATGGAGCCCCGTGTAGGACTCTGGGCTCAGCACAGAGTCTACTTGTCCCTTTCCCTCTGCTCCTCCCCCCACTCGTGCTCACGTGCACTCTCTCTCTCAAATAAATAAATAAATAAATAAGAACTTGACACTGAATGTAACCTGGTTTGAAACTATTATTTAATGGGGTGGTTTATATCATCAAAATCTACTTTTGCCTTGCTCTGTGTGGGCCCTAAGGGAATTACACTATACATGACTGACCTTTTACAAATACCTATCTAACATCTAGTATCATCATGTGTAATTTTATGGTGGCCTTTAAAAAGCCTTTACATTTTTTTATTCAGCATCCAAAAAAATCAAAATCCCAGAAATACCCTTTTTCAAAAATGTATTATATTTTTAGTACAAAAATCATCTCTACTCATCACCTTCCTGAATTTTAATAGAGAAGACACAATATTGAAGTCATTAGGGGAAAAAAAGTTCAATTTGCATTTTTCTAACTCTGGCATATTTCTGACAGTGAGGTAGTAACATCTATTAATGTCAGGCCGACTTCAAGAATAATACTGCTTTCCATTTGTTACCATAGAGGATTCATGTACATAAGAAGGTATATAGAAATAAAAGAGAAGGCATGATATTTGTTTCCAAAAACTGGGATTTTAAACAAGAGCAAATTCCACAACTTTCAAAAGATACACTGTTTATATTTTATGGTAAATTAAATATTGACCATAAAACTTATGCATTGCCTGCTTTTCGAGCTATATTTTCCAAATAATACAACTTATATTTCATGTGGCCTTTAAAATAAATGGCCACATGAAAAATACACTGGCTCATAACATTCCAAATCATCCCATTAACTCCTGAGGAGACATGCTTCCAGCAGATTCACCTGTTTAACAAACAGCTACTGAGGACCTGTAATGTGCCTAGCATGAAGCTACCTAAAAGCTGGGAATAGAGAAAACTGACAGACCACATTTTCATCCTAGGAGACACTCACAGTCATCTCTTTCCTATACATACAGTAAGCATAAATTATTACTTAGCTTGGCCAAGAACATAAGAGATCATTTTCAAAATTGTTAGCCATTAAGAGAAGAGAAGGTGCTTCTTTTATTAAGCATGACCATAGCTGGGACGCCTGGGTGGCTTAGTTAGTTGAGCATCTGCCTTTGGCTCAGGTCATGATCCCAGGGTCCTGGGATCGAGTCCCGCATCGGGCTCCCTGCTCAGTAGGGAGCCTGCTTCTCCCTCTGCTGCTCCTCCCCCTGCTCGTGCTCTCTTCTCAGAAAAATAAATGAATAAAATCTTTAAAAAAAAAAAAAAAAGAATGATCATAGCCATCTGATGATGCATCAGGTATTTCTGAATGCATCTACAGACAGAATATTTGAATTTGAGAAAGGAATAAAGACAAGAAAGACAAAAAATAGTAGTATATAACTAAAGTGTATTAGCTTAGGTCCAAAAAAAGAAACACATCAACAAAATCGCTTTGATTTCACAACAAATAATAAATTGCACTGATCCTGTTATAAACTGGTTTCATATTTTTATGACTTTTGTAACTAGGTACAGTGTAAAGTGATTAGTGGATAGGAGTTCATATAGGAAATACTGAGATATAGCTCTATATTTCCTCTGTTACCCTGAAATTATGAAGTAGGTAACTGATTTTATAGTCATTTCTCAGTGGTATTCTGGGAAGTTATAGGACAAGTATCATAGTGGTCTACCTGAGAAAGCATCTATAGATGGAAAAAGAGATGACGCACATTACACTTTCTTTTTTTTTTTTTAATTTTATTTATTTATTTGACAGAGAGAGCAAGAGAGCACAAACAGGGGGAGCAGCAGACACCCTGCTGAGCAGGGAGCCTGATGCGATGTGGGGCTCCATCCCAGGACCCTGGGATCATGACCTGAGCCAAAGGCAGACACTTAACAACTGAGCCACCCAAGCGCCCCTACACTTTCAAAGATGGGAAATAACTGACCTCTAGAATATTAAGTTAATACTCGACTTCAAACATCCCTGTGTCTTAATTAGGTAAGGATCAAACCACTTCATTTACATAAACATGTATAATCTTAATTTAAAATGGTAGGAGTATAGTAACAAAAATTAGTAGGTAAACTCAATTGTTATCTTATAAAAGTTAAGACAAATATCATTCCCCTTTGTCTTTCCTCAGATTCCTTTTCTGTCTGTTCGTTTCTCCTCCTCAGCATGCAACAGTATGTTTAAAATATTTATTACTTACTTGACATGGATTTATGCTCCCTGTTCTTAATTTTAAAGAAAGTAGAATGTTTAGACCCATTATATTCTAGACCCGCAGTAGAGCTTATAAATCATCTAATCTCTTATTTCAGAGATGAACAAACAGATCTTGGGGCATAACATTTTGCTTAAAAAATCATAAATGAGGGTAATTTTTAGCTGATGTATCCTAACGTTTGTTTCTTTTCTAGAGAAAGGAAGGTGCCCAGCTCCTGACTTAAGCAGGATGAATGAAGAAAAAGGCATTGTAAGAAATCACACAATTAATGGACTTTCGGAATGGCTAGGCACACGGCATCGTAGGCTTATTTTTCATTGTGTCTCACCTTTTTCTCGTTCACTGAAGGCCTGAAGCAAATTTGTGAGGTTTCTGGTTTTCGACAGCAGCTCCTGGTATGTTCCCATGTGTGCAACTCTGCCACTCTCCATTACAACAATCAGATCCATCTGTGGCAGAAGTGTGAGGTTATGTGTCACTAAAATGCGAGTCTGAAAAACAGTGTTTTATTTCTTGGGTTACCAAAAAAAAAAAAAAAAAAAGGAAAAATAATCTATTTTAAAGAAAGCTGCAATTTTTTGTTTTTTGTGTGTTTTTTTTACTATTTCAGAGTGTAATTGTCAGTAGGTACCAGTAAATGGCAGCATATATGTATTTCACAATGGATGATTATATGCTGTTAGACAAAAACCAGACAAACAAACAAACAAAAGATTGCAAGTGTTTTAACCCTCTGGTTCAGGTAGTCTTCATTCATTAAAAATGAATCAATTTCATAACAAATTTAAAAATTTCATATCTGTCATTCATGCTTACTTTTTAAAGGTCCTATAGCATTACAATAAAGTGTTTGATTCCAGTCATAATTCATAGTATTTATTTTTAAGTCTTTCCATATTATTGTACACATACACATAGGATTGAACCAGAGGTTTTTATCTTGGGCTCATTTTAATAAGTAAAGACATTTATCTATTATTTACTTAGATATATACGTTAACATTTTATGCATTTATTTAATGTTTTCCAGATTGCCTTATATTAACAAGTCTATAAATGCGTATTATGAAGGAATGAGTACAGCCTTGTGGTCAGACGGACTTTTTAAAATCTCTGCTGTTCTTTTTTTTTTTTTTAATTAAAGTACGTTTGCACATGATGTTACATTAGTTTTAGGGGTACAACATAGTGATTCAACAATTCTACATGTTATTAAAATCTCTGCTGTTCTTAAGCTAAGCTACCTGTATCAAATCATTTTGAGTCCCAAGTTCCCTCATAGGTAAAACAGGAATAATAATACCTATTCAGAGACTTGCTATAAGAACTAAATGAACTAATTTAGCGTCAGACATGGTATGCACTTGGTAAATATTAATTCCTTTCTTCTTGGCCCTTTCACAAGAGAGGTGAATTGTTACTGCTATGTTAATAATACCATAGTTTTAAGTAATAAATAATCAGTAAAATAATACTTTTTTTGCAAGTGCTATGTATGAAAATACCATTTAAAAAAAATCAAGTAAACTAAAACCAATTCATTCTGACATACAAATCCCCTTAGAGTATGGTATCAGTCTATAAGGTAACAATCACATAAATTATTGTCAGAGTAAACTTGTAAAAAAAAACTTTAAAAAATATTCATTAAAGTTTATCTGTAAAAAGGTCAGTATGATATCCCCTTTTTCATATGAAATATCACTACTTTACTTCAACAAATGAACAAAATGTTGGAATTTTAGGCACAATGCTATGCAGATTATCATCTTCCCCTTTCCCCCCAAAAGCATAAGTGACACTATGGCTACCTTGTTTTTCAAAATACCCGAGGACCCAATCACTTTCTCAAAAAGTTGCTTTCCAACATGGACATCAACTGCAGCAAAGGGATCATCCAGGAGGTAGATGTCAGCCCCCCTATACACAGCTCTGGCCAGACTTACGCGGTGCTTCTGGCCCCCACTTATATTCACACCCTGCAGATGGAGCAGGAGGAAAAAACCAAGACCAAAAATGTGTAAATCTCAAAGCACGTATAGTGACATCCAATTTCTCTTCTGTAGCATGGATAGAAAACAACTCAAGATTAACCCTCAAACCCTTCTTTATTACAAAATCCAAAGGCCTACCCCCACCCCCTATTTCCAAGTGCTACTAACTTGTGCAAATTAACAGATATATCTACTTTCTCTTAACTGCTTGCTCTCAAAAGTAGATACTAACAATTAAGGAGAAAACAATTTCCAATCCCCTAACTCTGAAAAGTCATGCCTCTGAAATATTAAATAAGACTTTTGGCTGCCAACCATATACCGACACCAGTGATCATTTTTAAATTGACACATAGAAAATGGAGAATAATAGCTAAATTACCAAAGCAGTAATCATCATGTCCTATTTTATTCTGTAGAAAGATTAGTACAAGTCTTGTTGGCAAAAGTACAACTCTAAGAAGCAAGAATAAGGAATATACATCATTCCGTGTGAGAATTAAAGTCGACGTGTACAGCCACATATAGAGAATTATGGGGCCAGGCCCAATTTACTTGATTTATTTTATATTTAGTGTTTATGGTTCTGGCTTAAAAGCCCTCCTTGCAGCACAGAACTTAGCCAGTTACCTCTAATTACAAAATGCCATTGCTTTTTTGCTTTTCTCATCCTCCGCCTACTCAACAAATACCTCCTTTGTATAACCATATTCTGGGTGCTACGCTAACACTTGGGATTCAGAAATAAATGAAACTGAGCCTCTATCATGAGGAGGTCACAGTTTAGCAGGGGAGACAGGCATGAAAAAAATATATAAAGTAATATGATACATGTGTGCATGTGTATATATATGTGTGTGTGTGTGTGCGCTTCTGTGTGTGTGATTGTAATAGCCCCCAACTCATGGGTGTGTCATGAGCATTTAATAAGATGAATGTAAAATATTTACAACAAATCCAACACCAAGTACAGATGCAATCAACTTCACTATCATCACCCAATCACTCCTCTCTCCAGTGCATCCTCTGCCTTGTCACTGCATATCCTGTGATTATGAAATCACCTTGTTTAAACACCTGTGATGCCCACATCTCATCTGCCATCACCCACTCTCCCAATGCTGCCTGCCAACCAGACTAGCAGAGGCTGGTCACTCTGCTAGGGAGCCCATATCTTCCCTTTTCAATTCAAAAGCTATTCACTCTATGAAGTCCTCTTTGAAAGCAATCTTCCACCCAGTATTCCAAGTAAACTGATTCCTTCCCTCCATTCCTGTCCTGATGGTGCTCCATTTACTCATCCCATTGCCAGAAATGGCTATATCCACATCAGTCTCCCTCACAAGACTATGAGCTAAATTCATCCTTGCATTCCCAGCACATAGACTGTCTGATGATTAATATTAATAAAGGACAACTGATAATTTCATTGGCAGAGATCCACTAGACTGAAAATCTCTTGAAGGCAGGGTGATAGCTCTCTTGCTCACCATTGGGTACCCCACAGCAGAATAAAGGCATATAATAATACATTGATAAATATTTGTGGTCAACTGAAGAATGCCAAAGGAAAAGATAAAGGAAAGTGAGGAAAATTCTGCATTTGTTATCTTGCGTGTCTCCTAACAGTTGTAAACAGATTGCCTTTTGAAATATTCAATTACATGTTTATTTTATTTTATTTTATTTATTTATTTTTTTAAAGATTTTATTCATTTATTTGAGAGAGAGAGAGAGAAAGCACATGAGAGGGGGGAGGGTCAGAGGGAGAAGCAGACTCCCTGCTGAGCAGGGAGCCCGATGCGGGACTCGATCCCGGGACTCCAGGATCATGACCTGAGCCGAAGGCAGTCGCTTAACCAACTGAGCCACCCAGGCACCCTACATGTTTATTTTAAAGTATATCATCAGATTGGGAGACACTTAATAATAAAAAGTAGAAGTTATAAACAGCAATAACATTTATGCCTATATTAAATATATACTTCATATTTTGAAAATTTTTCTTTTTTAGATTCTTTTTAGTTACATATTATCAACTATTTCTTATTATTAGTGATTGGCTTTATTGGCATAATATTCAATATGTATTAACAAGTTTGAAGAAGTCACATTTCTGCATAATTTTAGCTATGGTGCCATTTTGCCTGCGGACAGTGAAGACACCAGAAAAAAAACAGAGAGGTGGGGAAAAAAATTAAATCTATTTAATAACTTGAGAAAATACATCTGCAAAGTAACAGACTATGAGCGAAGCCAACATAAGTCTACGTAAGAGGTAAATTTTGCCTCATTCTAGAGTTTTTTTAATATGCCCACTTTCTATGATTTTGTTCTCTATTTTATTTATCAATTTATATAAGAGGACTATTAAACAACAGGGGGCCAGGGGTAAAAATGCCTAACAATGCTATGCTCTCTTTTCAGAAATTCGAAGCACTTGGCAAGGATTATTTACGCATCTTCACAGCACACATGAATCGCAGGCAGAGGCTGCTTTTGCATTCATGTTTAATTAATGGAGATTTTAGTCACGGGTCGGAGATAATCTCTCGGGGTTCATGCTTTGGCTCACGCTATCTCGTTTTGTTTTGTTTTAATTCCAAAACACTGGGCAGCGTAATGACTATTCATTAATGCAATGAAAATAAAATAGAACAAAGACTATGGGAAACAAGATCCTCTTAAGCAAGAATGAGCAAACACGGAGAAGGCACATTAATGACAGCATCGTCCCTGAGCCTTTTTAGAACCTGGCCTCGGTGCCACCACTGGAGACTGGCACTCTGTTGCTACTGTCCTAGGCTTGACTTTGTGCAAAGAGACACAGGGAAAAAAAAAAAAACAAAAAAAACCAAACTACCATTCACTCGTTAGGTAGTGAGCCAGCAATGAAAACAAATGCTGATGATCCAGTTGGTGGGCTTTCATTCCCCCACGTAGATCCTAACGACAGAATTTCCTGCTGATTTTAAATCTGTTTTCCAAATAGTCAATTACAGATAATTATTTGTCCTTAATATTGCCATCTCTTTCATAGGAATTCTGTAAAGATTTTTAAAAGATTATAGTTGTGTATGGCTCTCTAGGACCTCAGGAAAGAGACTATAAATATTTTATTAGCACGGCTGAATGGAGTGTTATTCCTGCATATGATAAATTATATTTTCCTTACTCTTTCTCCAATCTCAGTTTGATCTCCATTTGGTAACTGCTCCAAATCAGGAAGGAGGGCACAGGCTTCCAATACTTGCTCATAAAACTGCTTCTGCATGATGGAGCCAAAGAGAATGTTTTCCTGTAAAATGCAATTCTGAATCCAGGCCTGCTGGGCAACATAAGCCACAGAACCCTAAAAAGGGAAGAAATAAAAGACATGCTCTTAACAAGGGAAAAGAAAAAGTTGCATACACCACATTAAAGGAACGTATTCAGTCCAGTTTTGCTTTAACTTTAAACTGAATTTTTAAAAAACTAGGTTATTTCTTAACTGTAAGTATATCCTATTTACATTTTAATTTTATACGTTTCATAGAGGCCCCTTCAAATGAGTTACTTTGTACTTCTTATTTGCTTTCACTGTAGTTTCTATCAAAGTTATCTGTCTCTGGTGGAGTTTTCTGGAAGCAGAGGCTGATTGTATTAGTCAGCTCCAGTTGCCGTTAACAAGATACCACAGACTGGATTGCTTAAACAACAGAAATTTCTTTTCTCACAATTCTGGAGGCTAGAAGTGTGACAAGTTGTCTGCAAGGTTGACGTCTTCTGAGGTCTATCTCCTTAGCTTGTGGATGACTGCCTTTTCTTGAGTCTTCACATGGCCTTCCCTCTGTGTGGGTATGTGTGTCTTAATTTCTTCTTCTCTTAAGAACACCAGTCATGGGCGCCTGGGTGGCTCAGTCGTTGAGCGTCTGCCTTTGGCTCAGGTCATGATCCCAGGGTCCTGGGATCGAGTCCCACATCGGGCTCCCTGCTCGGCAGGAAGCCTGCTTCTCCCTCTCCCACTCCCCCTGCTTGTGTTCCTGCTCTCGCTGTCTCTCTCTCTGTCAAATAAATAAATAAAAATCTTTAAAAAAAAAAAAAAAGAACACCAGTCATATTGGATTAAGGCCCACCCTATTATATCTTAATTTAATTACCTCTTTAAAGACTCTATCTCCAAATACAGTCACATTCTTGGGATTAGGACTTTAACATATGAATTTTGGGGGAACACAGTTTAGTGCATAACACTGAGCCTGGAGTGCAAGTTGTTTATTTGGGATCAATTCTTGTGGAAGGAAAGAAGGTAGGAGGATTGGGTGGATGGAGAAGTCACACCGTGATCCAGATCCAACAAAGCTTTGTCCAACCCTCTAGAGAGATATAGAGTATTACCCATCAGAGTTGTTCCATGTTAGGCTAGATTGGCCTCGCTTTCAGTTGTGGGCCCTCAGCCAGGCCATTGTCAGCAGGTCAACCCTGAAGGAGCCAACTTGCTGTGTGTACTCCCAGGGCTGGGAGGCAAGCCCTTGCTAGACAGGGTATCTGGGTGGCACATTCATATCTTCCACACACTCACTGCTCCTATGCTTATTTTTTGATGACTTTATGACTCAAAATGATTCCTAAATACATGACAGTTTACTGTATAATATATCCTTTTAACAAACCCTCCTTTTCTTAGAGAGGACCCACAATATTTAAACTAGAGACTTACCTTTCAATCTGCCCCATGGACTCTATCCATACACTGATTTTAGAGAATTTATTTTGACTACACAATACAAGACACTTAAAGTACTTTTTGACCTACTAACCTACGTATATGTATGTAACTATTAGCCTTTTGATTTCTCCAGGTACTTTAAAAATCAAAGATTAACTTTTAATTCTTCTTTGTTGAGCACGTAAGACATGGAGTGGCTTTTGATCCCAAACAATGTAATTCTGATCTGACTTGATCTTGAACACAAAAGTAATTGCTCTTGAATTGCCTTACCCTGAATAACCTTTGATTAAAATAATATTAAATCAATTCTCAAGTGATAGAAATTTTGAACATTTGTATACTTAGCAAGATAAGGGGAACAGAGGAAGAACACTGAAAAAAAGACTGAAGAACAGGAACAATGGTGCAAAATATAAAACAGAAACTAAATACTACATTGAGAGCTATAGACTTGATGTGTTGGTATGACTGGAGCTGAAGAAGAGTTGATCCATTTTCACAGAGGTATAAATTCTTCCTTTAATTTTTAGAATAATTATCATTTTAATTTCATATACAAATGAAAATGTGTTTTTATTCATTTTATTCTTAATAATGAAACCATAATAGAAGTTTTGCTAATTCAAAAACTGTCTTCCAAATCCCTAAGGTTCCATTAAAGAACACTGGATACTGAAAACTCTGCATGAATGGTGCCTGGTGTGAACCTTTGATATTGAGAACAAGGAGACTGAAGGTTGAATGTTGTGATATGATATGCCTCAAAAAAGTGCTCATAGGAAACCTTGAGGAACAGAAAGATAAAACATAAAAGCACCTTGTAAACACTAAGTGTTAAGTTCGTTATTATTATTAAATTAGAGATGATAAGAATGACAGTTATAAATTCAGGATTAAAAATGTTTTGAGGAGTTCCTGGGTGGCTCAATCAGTTAAGCGTATGACTTTTGGTTTTGGCTTGGGTCATGATCTCCGGGTCGTGAGATTGAGCCCCGAGACGGCCTCCACGCTGGGCATGGAACCTGCTTAAGATTCTCAAGATTCTCTCTCTCCCTCTCCCTCTGCCTCTCCCCTACCCTTCTCTCCCTCTCTTAAAAAAAAAAAAAAAAAATGTTTTGGGAAATAATTTATCCCCATATCCTCATATCCTGCCATTGCTCCAGACCAAAGAACTTCCCGAAGGACAAAATTGTCAATTATATTGACAGATAATATCTTCTCTCTTCCACAACTCTCGCTTAATATAAACAAAGGGTGTCCTCTCTGTCTTGTGATTAGTAACAGCATTGTTATAATTTCTTGCATCACCATGAACATTTTCTTAATTTCAAACTTTCAAAGGATCAGAAATAATCTTTAAATCTTACCATGAGTGCTTCAACAATCATAATAAAGATAACAATAACCATAAAAATTCACAGGGAGCTAGCAGACTCTGTGCCAAGAACCAGGCTAGGTCTTTGCACATTAATGCATTAGATGAAATCCAGAATTGATATTGTTTTTATCTTGATCAATTCCTAATTATTTTTTTTAAGATCAAGTAAAAATCTGATAATTTTTCTAACTCTTCAGAGTTTGTTGTTTTTTATACTTTGCTTCATTTTTTTTATATCTGATTTAAACACTTGTCATAATTGATTTTAGTATCTCCCTCACTAGACAATAAACTCTGTAAAAAGAGGGGTATATCATATTCATGCCTGTTTCCCTGGTACTAAGTGCCAGGCACATAGTATGTGTGCAATAACTGCTTGGTAAAAATAGCTGAAGACACTAAATAAATGAAAATAAAGTCAATATGACAATCATATTTTTAAAGGATATTCACTGGCCTAAGATAAGTTACAGTCATCTTCAACTATAGACAAATGACTGACTACAATCATTATGAAGAACATAAGGGTACAAAGACAGCATACTTAAGGTTTAAATAGTGGTATTCATTAAGTATAATCTTATCAGAAAAAGTCCCAGATACCAATAGTTGATCCTAAAATAAGTAATAATAATAATACTGAAAGAGAAAAGAAAAAATAAAGGGCTAATCATTAGAGGACTGGAATCAGGAAAGACATAAGGATATGAGGAAATACATATTATGAAGAAAAATGAAAGAGTTGGAGTTGATTCTTCCTAGAGAGAAAACTGTGAAGAAACTGGTCTCACATCCATAGAACTTCTCCATCTTGTCAGAAGTGAGAAGGAGGAATTAGGTTAGTATTTTACCTAAGAGTTAGTTAAATCTAAACTCATTAGATAGTCTAGTGTTTCAAAAAAATAACAGTTGATTAAGAACCTGTTGAATTCTTATTCCCATTGACTTTTAAGAATAGAACAAAAGGCTTGGAGTAGTCCTCTCCATAGTCCAAGGGCTGAAATTTAAAAGTATTTAAAAATAATATTGTTATTTAGACGAACCATGAAAGACTATGGACTTTGAGAAACAAACTGAGGGTTCTAGAGGGGAGGGGGGTGGGGGGGATGGGTTAGCCTGGTGATGGGTATTAAAGAGGGCATGTATTGAATGGAGCACTGGGTGTTATACGCAAACAATGAATCATGGAACACTACATCAAAAACTAATGATGTAATGTATGGTGACTAACATAATATAATAAAATAAAAAATATATATATATTATTTTTCTGATTTTTTTTTTTCTGGGTCAAAGATCCTACCCCTGAGCAACTACAAGACTTCTTAGAAATGTGGCTGTAATTACTTAGGTAACTTTGTAATGAATGATAATTAGAAACCAAATCAAATTAAAATATAAATTGCATTAGTTTCTCTATAATTGGTTGCAATTCAGTTAATATCATCAAACAATTACCATAAGCATTCATAAATGATTCACTAAAGTATTTGGAGGACAGAATGCTATTACTAATCCATCCATAGCTAATCAATTTTTGTGGAAATTGAAATGTTTGCTACAAACTAGAAATACCCATTAAATACTTGCATCTTCAATTTGATTTGATAAATTCTTATTGACGCTAACCATGTGTTGGCCATAGCCTATTACACTAGGAGATGTGGAATGAATGTATTGCTGGCTTTACCTTTCTTTGAACAACTCCTGTAAGTTTCTCCATTTCCCCCAGAATGGCAGAAAGTACAGATGATTTTCCAGATCCAACCTGCCCTACAACAGCTACTAAAGCTCCTTCTGGAATCTTTATGTTCAAGCTGCATGACAAGAAAAGGAGAGAGATGATATAGGAAGTTCTTGTTACATTTTTAATGTTTATTCCCAGATAAGTTAGAGTGCTGAGCATTGTCCTTGAAATTGCTGCTATTCCTATGATACTAAATTATTCTATGAATACCCAGCCATTACAAAATGCAAACAACAAATGCTGCAGAGGAAACAGAGGAAATGAATAGAAAACAAGAGTAAAAAAAAAAAAAAATCCATAAAAACAGAAGGTATTATGAGAGGTTAAAAAAGAAAATTCTTGTAAATTTCAATATATTCATCTTTTCCTTTAAAAACGCTAAGAAATAAAAATATGGAACACTTTAGAATTCAATGCTAAAAAAAATTTTTGTTTTTCATTTTCCCCAAACCATGACTTACTTTTTTAGTACTGGAATCCCTGTTTTATCCCAAGAGAAGGAAGCATTTGTAAAACCAATGGCATGATCTGAGAAGAAAAATAAATACATTTTAGAGCCAATTATCTTCAACCCGGAAGTCAAATAAATATTGAATGCAGAGGAAATGCTGACCTCCTATGTAGTTTGTTTCAATATTTTGAGGATGAAGCTCCTCAGTGTTGAGAAAGTCTTCCAAACGATTCAATGATATTCTTGTCTATCAAAATAAACACAGATAGAATTTATTTGGGGGTCAAGCAGAACTTCAACTAAAAAGACTTACAGCACGATTAAAAATTTGTGATGCAAATTGAAGATACTGACTAAATATTCAGCAAGCATAGCTTGAATTGTTCTAATGTTTATAAATAATTTCATTCCTAAAAAGAAAGAACGGCTTCAAGAATGAAAGATCAAAACAGATGTCATTTATGCAGGAAGGCATGAGAAAAAGAAACAAAAATTCCTTCTTAACACTCTAGGAAAGCCATAATAACTACTTAATAATTATAGAAAGATTAGTTTTTAAAAACAACATCAGAACTGTTGAATGAATTTGGCTTCTGAATATTAAATGATAGCTCTGGCAATTATAACACTGGGTTTCAGTAAAATAGCTACAAAATGCTTAGCTACTATTAGGATAAATAAAATCAATTTTGTTTTCCTGAAACTGACTTACATGAAATCTCTAGTGCATTTTTATTCACTCGACGCTAGAAGACACCTATTGTTAGTGGATAAGATGAAACTGGGCCATGGTTTTGTTTACCAAGTGTATCATATTAGTATGCAGGGTTGCTTCTCTCTTTCCTTCTCTCTCTTTGTTTTGATAATTGCTCTCTGTATTTATTTAGTGAAGGCAGAAATGTACCACTAGGAGTTGGAGAACACTTTGAGATACCAGACCTTTAGCTGGATTCTAATTTCAAAAGCAAAACAAAACTTATTCTAAGAATGGCATTTTTCTTAAGAGAAGAATGCTATGAAACAAGTGTTAAAAGCGTCACATCAATAGTACTTCTATGCCCTCTGTTGGTCATTATTAGTAAAATAACAACAACAAAAAAAGGCATGCTGTAACAAAAGTGGATTACTTGGTATTCACTATCTAATTCTTTATTCAAATAATATACTATTATTATAATTTCAATATAATTAATATAATTTAATATCATTATTACTATTATAGTTACTATGAAGTAACTGTAAATTACTATTTATTCAAATATAAAAATTTAAAGGCAAAGTTCTTAGATCAAAGAGCGGGTTCTAATAAGTCAAGCTTCACTTTGTTTAAAAGACTTGAGAAAAAGGATTCAATGGGGGACACCCAGGCAATCCAAACCTGACATTCAAAAAATTTAACAGAAAATCTCAGGGCAGAGGATTCAAGAAACTCACTTCTTCACATTCCCTGTGGTTTTAGCAGCTTTCTACTCCTTATAGTATTCAAAGAGTCTCCAGAGACTGGAGATTACAGTGAAGGTAGCCTGAACCAAATACCTCATACATGGTTTGTTGGCAGACTGATATTAGCAATGCACTTGTCTCCCTGCTTTATTCACTCAGTGCAGATGAAATGTTGCTGAACCCTGGGAAAACATTCCTATCCAGTTCCATGGAAAGCACCTCGCTAAAAATTTTTCAATTGAAAACAGAAAATGAGCCTTTTGAGGGCATGGCGTCTGACCCCAGCTTTTAAAAAGCTAAATAAAAGAAACTAACACTTAGCAAAGAAAACAAAATCTTATATTAAAATAGTTAAGTCATTTTGATAGAAGAAAAGCATAGGCAAAGAAGACATGATTCCTTCCATTCTTTAATGTTTTCTATTACTCATTAATTCAGGGAGATTAATTTTGAAAGCAGTGTAAAACCACCACAAAAAGCAAAATAAATAATGAAGAAAAGAAAGAAAGAAAATGTGCAAAACCACAGACTCCAGTAGATGAATGATTTTTAGTTTAAGCTTATTTCGGATGTACCTGGACCACAGCTGAGATTACCATTGGTAAATCAAACAAAGGAAGCCTCAAAATATTAAACAAAGACATAGATGTGAACACTTTGGTGGCTGTTAAAATGTTTCCTTCATCCAATAAGAAATAGATGCCAAATGTCACCAGGGACACCTGAAAAATAGACACATGTTCCTTCCTTCAATTACTCAGTGCTAAAGACAGGATGAGTTAAGGTTCCAAAAATTAGGGGAAAAATTTAAAACCTTTTTTATTGTTGTTTACCAAAATTCAGTACTATTCAGTACGATTGCTGAAGAATATAAAATAAATATTCAGTTCACTAAGATATACAGATCATACAACTGTGTATCTTAGACCATGGCATCCTTGAGACCATGCGGTCCAGCTCCCTTCTATAAGACACTGTGTTCTTACCAGAGTTATTACTCCCATTTAAAATGTATGCTAACTGGGGTGCCTGGGTGGCTCAGTTGGTTAGGCATCTGCCTTTGGCTCAGATCATGATCCCGTGGTCCTGGGATCAAGTCCTGCTTCAGGCTCCTTGCTCAGCGGGGAGTCTGCTTCTCCCTCTGCCTTCTGCTTCCCCTGCTTGTACTCTCTCTCTCTCTGACAAATAAATTTAAAAACTAAAATAAAATAAAATGTATACTAATTGATCTTTTTTTCAAGATGGTATATTATGTAAATTTATTTTCCAATGGTGTGTGTATACATTCTGATTCATATGTAATGATTATACTTTCTGTGAGTCATAAAATTAACTGAAGAAAGTATGAATAAATTATGGCTCATAACATTTATATTTACTCTTGTAAGTTTCATTTAGAAAAGGCAGAAAAGTTCATATATGCATGAGAATGTACTGACTATCATGTACCTAGGACTTATCTTAAGCAAATGCTTCTTGGACATTTTTACCAAAGAATTCCAAATGTAAATATTGCTTTTATTTTCATAATCCCCACATATTTGTTTAAATAAAAATAACAATATTTTAAATTACCAACAAAAGAGACCTATGGAATTTCTCCTGACTCTATGACCACCAGGAATGGTAACTTTGATTAAAACTGATGCTTCAGGGGCGCCTGGGTGGCTCAGTTGTTAAGTGTCTGCCTTCGGCTCAGGTCATGATCCCAGGGTCCTGGGATTGAGCCCCACATCGGGCTCCCTGCTCTGCGGGAAGCCTGCTTCTTCCTCTCCCACTCCCCCTTCTTGTGTTCCCTCTTCCGCTGTCTCTCTCTCTGTCAGAAAATAAATAAAATCTTAAAAAAACCCCAAAAAACTGATGCTTCAGTTCTATGTGGTTTTGTTATCCTCTCGCTTTCACTCATTGCTTCATACCTCAAGGCAATTTATACTCTAGTTTAAATAGCATGGGATTCCTAATGTGTACATGGTATGATGGAGAATGCCCTCAGTTCATACCAATTTGCCTCCAAATATTAATTCTATAACTTTGAGGATGTTTCCCAAACTAGAATGGACTTCCATTCCCTATTGTAAAATGAAAAAAGCAAAGGCCTTATTATTGCAAGAATGAAATAAGGCAGTCTCTATAACTTATCTGGCATGCAGGAGAAACATTCAATGAATGTTAATTCTCTTCCCAACTCTATATGGTGTGTGTTGGGTTGTGCTTAAAAGGGATTAATCACACAAATCAAGACATTCCAGAGCTGAAATGAAACTCTGAAATGCAGGTTATATTGTTTAAGAACAGACTAGCACATGTTTGTTCTGTGAGAAATTTACAAAGAAGTAAAATCTTATTATGTGTAAAAAATACAGACCAATGAGAATGCACATATTTTCCCCTTCTTTAAAACTTCCATTCCCTAATCTACATAAGTCAATGACTGCATTTCTTGAAAATTTTATTTCAGATATAGATTTCACTTTGGACACTGCAATTCCAAGTAATTTGGAGGTGAATCTGCAAATCAAATTTGAAAATCAAAACAGGAAATATTATACGCACTCACCAAGAATGGAATGCAAGTTAATGTCAGCATAGAAAATACAGCAAGATACCCAGCTGATTTTTGAACTTCCAATTCCTGCTCTCGAATTTCAATAATCTTCTTTTTATAGGAGGGCTCCCATGTATAAAGTTTGAGGATCTGTAAAGGAATCAGACAATAACTATTTGATAATCAATATCATAGAAAAAATAAAAACATGCATACATGCAAATATACACAGCATACCCCCACACACAATTGTAAAAGTTAAAAAAAAATATGGTGAACTCATAAAGTAAAATGCTCCTATTTTCAGCTGAGTCAAAATGTTTCCTTGAATTGTGGGCTTTTTTTTGCGGGGGATGGGGTAGGTGGCTGGGAGAGGAAAATCACCATCTCTCTCTAGCCTTATGTCCTTCTTACCCACCAATAGCTTATTCTTGAGTCAGACTTTGGCAACATCCCAGCTCTTGGCATGAACTCCATAGCAGTTTCCGTTTAGCTTAATCTTCGTACTTTTCCTGCTGGTCCAACTCTCACTTCAATCCACTCCCCATTTCTTAATAGCTACGCTCCTCTCCCTGGACTCCCAATTTCTTGGAAACTGACGGCATGGGACTTGAAGCCATTTTAGGAAAGGTGACTGGTGTTTTGAGATTGTAAATTGGAATATATATATATTCACACACATCCTCTTGGTTCTGTTTCTCTGGAGAACCCTAAAAATCTTCCACTGGCTCTGTGAACTTACACATGACCCTTAATTGCACACTTTGTTTCCTTGTTTGGATAATGAGAATGAGAAATTATTTTCTTGGGGTTCATAAGAATTATATGAGGAAACAGATATAAAGTGGTAAGTACAGTGTGTGATCCATAGAAAATGTTCACTAAATGGTAGCTATTATCATTATCAGAGAGAGGCCATGGTATCTGTTATCCTTACCCCTGGGATGCCGACCCCCCACACCTTTAAACTATGCTATACTTTCAACTTGCCTATATTTGGTCCTCTACCAGTATTCTAGTGTATTCACTGCTGGGACTGCTATTTCAAATTTTAGACTTTGCTCGTATCTTTAGGAGATGTTCTTTATTTTATCTACACTGTCCTAGTCCTACTAATAGTATAAATTTCCTTTTAAGAGTATCAATATTTAAAACCTATAAACATACATTGCTGTCCTTTTTATGAATACAGGGGTTATCAGTTAACCCACTGAGAGGTACAAGATGCATTTGGATCACATTACTTTGGGAGTGTATGACCCTATTACATAATCTCAGTTATTCAATAATTTAATCTGAGTTAAATTTCAGAGCTACTTAAGGCTATTCCTAATTTTAGATAAATAAATGATTATCAGTCTCTTCAGGGTATCTTTTATCTAACAATGTTTTTCACTTTAGTAATTTTCAATGTTGTGAAAGTTCTACACAGCACAATACAGCATAATTTTTATTGATTTCTAAAGTGAATCAATGTGTACATATAATGGGCATAACCTATGTTTATAGTGATAGATGCACCAGACAGAGGAGATTTCCTATGCAATTATCAATTCCAGAAGGAAATTCCATGTGGGCTTTGTAAATTTTGCCCTTTAGAAACATCTGATAAAGCATAATCCAGGTGCAACAGGATTTGAATCTCTATCATCTATCTAAAAGTTCATGAGGTTGGTTTCACTCTTTTATCATAGACAAAATATTAGCATGGGGTGTAGCTTTCCTATGGAACAAATAATTTATAACATACCTTTTGCAGAATCACATTTGTATGATCATTTCTATTCCACATAAAAGAACCTGAATGACATGTCATCATTCCCCCATATAAATCTGCCTTCACACTGAAGATGATGTTATGGCCACTCTTGCCTGCTTCATTCCATCTCTTCTACCCAATCCCTTCAAACAAGTCACATTTTGTGTCTTTTGGGATATTTGTGTTCAGTTGTTGGGTGAGAAACAAAGAGAAAACACCTGCATTTTATTTGGTTTTATTTAAATACTATTTTAGCAAGAAGATTCCTATACATCTGAAATCTGAAATACTCTGCCAAGAATGTTATATACAATTATATAATTACTTTGATATTAAGAACGATAAAAATTCATTTATTGACTAACATGGCTATATTCTAAATAGTGAAATTAAAGTCATATTCCTTGTATATTACCTTAATTCCATGTAAGATTTCATTGAGTAGTTTTATCTGTTTATCTTTGTTCTTCGTTTGGCTTTTCTATTCAGGGGGGAAAAAATGAAGGCATATTTGACAAAGGTTGTTAATAATTTAACTAACATGGCCCACAGCTATTTTTCAAAATATAGGCTATTCTCTCCATTTTATATAATATTTAGTTGAAAACCATCTTAAAATATTCATATAATATTATTCTATTGATAATGTTAAAATTAGTTATAAATAGATATTTTAAAACTTAAAAGTAGTCAGCAGAATATAAGCAAGTTGTGTATTTTACAAAATAGTAGAAAATATAATATTTATTTAGATGTAATTTGTTTAAAATTGAATAATAAAATAGTATCCATCTTCTATTAAAATGGGATAAAATTTCCCAAACTCTATCAATTATTTACATATATAATACATATATATTATAAGAGAAGTATCACAGGAATAAAAATAAAGGTCTGTATACTGTAAGTACACTATCTTGAGTGTTAATACTTGTGATTAAAATGTATATATTTTTTTTTTTTAAAGATTTTATTTATTTACTTGACAGAGACACATCAAGAGAGGGAACACAAGCAGGGGGAGTGGGAGAGGGAGAAGCAGGCTTCCCGCCGAGCAAGGAGCCAGATGCGGGGCTCGATCCCAGGACCCTGGGATCCTGACCTGAGCCGAAGGCAGACGCTTAACGACTGAGCCACCCAGGCGCCCCTTAAAATGTATATTTTCAAATACTGACTCTTTTTTGGCAAATCTTACGTAATTACTGTATATTTATTCAAATATTTAACATTTATATTATTTTATACTTATCATTGCTTACGTATTGCTTCTTAAGGATTTCTTCCAATAATATTGTCATAATTATGATTTAAATAATAATAAGTACAATATCTGTATATCTAACAAAGGACACATTTACAAGTTAACATCCATAATACTGTTTGTGTGATTAAAGGCATATTTTCTGCTTAGCATATTTGTACATAATATTGCAGTCTCTTTGAAATTTTTAGGGCCCTATATTAAGGTCCCCCAAATCTATTTCCATTCCTAAATATTTGAATCTAAATTACTTAAAATACAGAATTTTTTAAAAAGCTAGTTTAAAAGTATTTATTAAAATTATAAACAAGCTTGTTATTCTAAATACTAGTGTGTTAATAATCCATAATTATTTCATAGTTATATGGTATATTCTAGCTCTCACCTTTAAAGACTAGTCATCTTTTTGGTAATTATTTGGTAATTTCAATTTTAAAAATTCAGAAAAATATAAAAGAAGGCATAAACCTTCATCACTTAAATGTATTAAAGTAATAAGTGAAAAATCTCCCCTCTTTCCATCTAATTCTACTTTACAGGTAACTTTTTTTTTTTTTCCTTAAATGTAGGCTCCATGCTGGGTGTGGGGTTGAACTCACGACCCTGAGATCAAGGTCTGAGCTGAGATCAAGAGCTGACGACCTAACCGACTGAGCCACCCAGGCGCCCCTATAGGTAACTATTCTTAAAAGAGTGGTGCTTTATCTCTAGATTATTTCTATGCTTATACAAGTCCATTTATATCTATATCTATATAACTTCATTTATGCCTCTCTATCACACCCATGTGCATTGGTATATTCACATTTTAAAAACTGGATTAAGGATATTTATGTACATATATGCATAATATACACATGTACATACATACATATGTTTCTTTCTTTTTTCCCCTAACATATGATTGACATATTTCCATGTCCATACATAGATCTTATTCCATACATAGGTATTATTAATCTTTGATCCATTTAAAATAATAAAATAAGTGTCATAAGCCATACATCTGCACCTGTGTGGTTACTTTAACACGTGAAATCATTTGTCTCTCCCCTGACAGCGTGCGTGGCTTTTCAGTGCAGTGAACTGTGTCCTGTCTCTCCTTTCCTACAGTACAGCATAGTGCACACTGTCTGGTACATGTCAGATGTCAAAAAATGTATTGATAGTAAGATGAATGACTGAATGTAAAGGAAGAATATTTAAATGAATTCAGTTAAGCACTTACTATCTACTTGCTGTATGCAGTCACGCCTTGCTCACCGTGGCCCACTCTTCAGACAAAATGAGCATACCCTTACCTCCAGGCTGTGTGCACACTGTTTCTTCTGCTTAGTAAATCTTTTTCTCAGACATCCACATGGATTCCTCCCTTACCCTGCTGATACATTGTTTCTTTCCTGAGGACTTTACTGCCCCTGTATGTGAAATGGCCCTCTCGTTGTTATTCTATCACCCTCGCCTAAGTTATATTTCTTTGTATACAAATTAACACCAGGCATTATGTTCTTTATTTATTTCTTAATGCCTGTCTTCTTTAATGAAAGCTGGAACTTATCAGGTCTCCTCACTGCTGTACTTTGGCACAGAACAGATGTCCAATCAATACTGGTTGAATGTGGGGCGCCCGGGTGGCTCAGCTGGTTGAGCGACTGCCTTCGACTCAGGTCATGATCCCGGAGTCCCTGGATCGAGTCCCGCATCGGGCTCCCTGCTCGGCAGGGAGTCTGCTTCTCCCTCTGACCCTCCCCCCTCTCATGTGCTTGCTCTCTCTCATTCTCTCTCTCTCAAATAAATAAATAAAATCTTTTTTAAAAAAAAAAAATACTGGTTGAATGAATGAATGAATGATAAATCTGGATTATTTCCACATGTACAGAATTAACTAGATGGTTATTGTCGACTCCAGTCAGAAAATTCAGCTTCTGTTTGACATATGTAACATGAGGCAGTCTTTTTCTTACCTTTAGCTTTTTTACTCTAGTTGCAGCTAAAGCATTTATTGGTATAACAAACACAAGGACTGCTACCCCTGCTAACACAGCGGGACCCAGCTCTTGCCAAAGGAGTGACATGGCCATCAGGATCTGAAAAGGGGCTGACCAGAGGAGATTGAGGTTTGCTGTCAAGTCCATGAGCTGCTGGGCATCCGCTGACATCAAGTTAATAACTTCCCCAGTTGAAAACCTCTTTTGAGAAACATTAGATAAAAGTAGGGCCTGAAAAAAGAGAGGCAAAATATTTAAAGAGTTCTGTAGACCGTGGGGCATCTTTATCGTCAAACAATGGTAACTTTTAATATCAATTTTCAATATATATTTAGGAAAATCTAAAAGATTATTTATGTGTTAGGATTATGAAATACTGAAACTTTTAAAAATGCTTTTAGATGAAGAAAAATACAATTACTGATCAAAACACACAGTTTTAAACTTCACTGCATATTGGTAGAGAGTAACATTTGGATTCTCAAGCAAATATATTCACCAAAAGCCCTCTACAAGCTGTCGATTACAAAATTGCAAAAAGAAATCTATTCTAGGGGCACCTAGCTGGCTCAGTCAGGACAGCATGTGACTCTTGATCTCCAGGTCATGAATTCAAGCCCCACATTGGGCATAGAACTCACACACACAAAAAAATCTATTCTAGATTTCTAGCATTGGGGATCCCCTCTATTTGCTGGCACCCCTATAATGCTAAACCTTCTAAATTTTATCAGTACAAAGTACATAACTGATCCAATAAATATCAAATGAATACTGATGCTATGTACTATGCTTGAAACTAGAAAATTTAAAAATGACACTGTCCCAATTCTCAAGAAGATTATAATTTGGTTGTGGAGTCCACCCCCCCACCCACCCACATATACCTCCCACACAGGATGATCGTAAGCATAAAAATAGTTAAGAAGGGCCATGGGAATTTAGAGAGATAAAAATACTGGAAAGGCTTCTTGGAGCAGATGGAAATATATCTTTTCTTCCAAAGCCCAATTCTCACTTCCTGTGCACGTTATTTTAATATTTGGATATTGAATTCAATATTCCCAAGCTTAATTATTGGTAACTCTTACTAAGGTTGATCTCAGAAATTCATTTATTAAATTCTCCACCCATTTAAAATTCCCAGTGAAATGCATAAATAAATTGTCAAAGTCGTGGAGAATTGGTATGTGTACTGGAAGCCAGGCAAAAGTCCATTCATATGCCAAGAATTTCAAGGAATTTCCACTACACTGATTTAAAGAGACAGGATAGAGAGGTGGAACAAGCAAGAGTAAATGAGAAACTACAGGAGGCACTCAAAGTCTGTTTTCTCAATAAATGGGTAATACAAAGTCCCACCCCCACCCCCCAATAAAAGGTTCATGTGGAAAATAAGTAGTCAGGGGCTTCAGTGGACCTCTTCTAACATTCCGAAGCTTAAAGCAGGAGGGCTTCACGCAAAGGGGGAGGCCACAGGGTCAGCCCTGGGAGGTTCACAAGGTGCCAGGATCCCCCAAGCGCTATGGCTACTGCAGTGTTCAATCCTCATTTAAATTTCTATGCAGTAAATTGGAAACATTTCTGTTACTGACTAGTAAGGGGGGACAGCTGTGCTGATGATAAAACAGAATGACTACTACTGCCACAAGAGAGAAAAAAGGAAAAAATACTAGTCCCTACGACAATGAAGCTTTAGCCATGTCTCCTCCAAAGGTAGCTCTTTAACCTCCTCCTGATACGTTACTGACCACCCAATGCAGCCAAGTGAAACAATGGAAATCCAAGCACAGGAACTCTCATTTCATTAAGTCTCTAACATTTCTTCAGAGAGGTCCATTGATCTCTAATAGAATCCACCAGCAACTTATAATTATAAACAAATATATTTCCTCTCATACTTCTAGAAGGAAAAGATAAATAGTATTTAGTATTTATGAAAATACTAGCAGATTGAAGAGTTCAAAGTAGCTAAATTAGCCAAGGAATCAAATGAATGACCTCCTATTGGAAAAAACATATCACAAGAAACATAAAAAATATATGAATATCTCTCTGTAATCTTTATAGTGAAAGAACATGATAACGACTAAAAATGAGTAAGAATAGAAAAATTACTTCAAATTAAAAGCACAACTGTCAAATTTTTAAAAATGTAATGGAGGCACCAAAAATCCAAATGGATATTAGAACAAATGGAATTCTTAAACTATGAGTAGATATGTTCAAAAACTTTTCCCAGAAATTAGAGAAAACATATTTTTTAAAAAGATTTTATTTATTTATATGCCAGAGAGAGAGAGAGGGAGAGTACAAGCAGGGGGAGTGGCAGGCAGAGGAAGTGGGACTCGATCCCAGGACCCTGAGATCATGACCTGAGCTGAAGGTAGACCCTTAACCATCTGAGCCACCCAGGCGCCCCGAGAAAACATATTTTTAAAATGAAATGACTTTTTAAAAAGACTTAAAGCATGGAGAAATTTCAGGAAATCACACACACACACACACACACACACACACAAGATATAAATATATATTCAGGTTGTCAATTTCTTCCTGTTGATCTATAAAGAACTTCTCAAACTCAACACCCAAAAAACAAATAATCAAGTCAAAAAATGGGCAGAAGACATGAACAGACACTTCTCCAAAGAAGACATACAAATGGCTAACAGACACATGAAAAAATGCTCAACATCATTAGTCATCAGGGAAATTCAAATCAAAACCACATTGAGATACCACCTTACACCAGTTAAAATGGTTAAATTGGCAAGGCAAGAAACTACAAATGTAGGACAGGTTGTGGAGAAAGGGGAACCCTCTTACACTGTTGGTGGGAATGCAAGTTGGTATAGCCACTTTGGAAAACAGTGTGGAGGTTCTTCAAAAAATTAAAAATAGAGCTACCCTATGACCCAGCAATTGCATTACTGGGTATTTACCCCAAAGATACAGATGTAGTGAAAAGAAGGGCCATATGCACCCCAATGTTCATAGCAGCAATGTC